>NW_027128363.1:60000-65000 GCF_037325665.1 Littorina saxatilis
GACCAGTTTGGAAGACACTCGATCGACTCTGTCATGATACGTAGCCGCACTGACTACACTGAAATACGACTGCATCAGTTCAGTAAATGAATGGTTTCCGAATTATTATTTCAAGGCAAGAACAATCGTAATCGAAAACGTGTAGGGTTCAGAACGTTCTTACCATTATAAGACTTATTACCAGCGTGCCTCGTGCGTGCAGACTCAGTCAGTGCAGACTGCATGCAGTGGTTTGATTGCCCTAGCAGACGACATAATCCCCGCTCAGCAAATTAACATGTTGGGCAAATGTGAACGAAAAAACGATGGGGATATAATACGTGTAGGGTTCAGAGCATTCTTACCGTTCATATTTAGTATCAGACTCCCCGATGAGTGAAGATACAACACGAGAAATATGCCACATTTGTTTTGAAAATGTGCGAACCGTCGAGTCCCGCGGCTTCGAGTCAATTCAAGGGGAGTCACTCCGCACAGTCAATCCGTCGAAGCTCGACTGGAGGTTTCGAATCGCAAATAATGAAGAGCACAGCCCTTTCTCCGAGTTCAAATGAGGTCTCTCTGAAAGATCATCACTGTTCAGATTAACGCTACACTGGAATTTACCAACAGAAATTAAAATGCGTGTGACGAAAGCACGACACACTTGAGACACCCCACACAAAAGTAGATCTTACTGTACACGACCTGACCACACAGTTATGCCTATTCAAATGCGCGTTGCAAAATGTGCGCTTGGAATCTTCTTTTTTCTATGGCGGTACTGACAATATCGTTATTGAAACATTCCCAGTGCACTAAGGGATTTATAGAGCAAATCTCGAAAATAATTATTGAACTCAGCGCTATGCGCTTCGTTCAATAATGAATTTTCTCGATTTGCTCTATAAATCCCTTAGTGCACTGGGATGTCTCAATAACTTAAATTGTCATGAACCAGTAAAGTTATTGACACAACAAACAACAAATAATGCATTATACAATGCTAAAACAATCCGTAACAAATTTGCCAAGACGAACTTGAACTTCGTCTTCTAAAAATAAGTTACTTGGATTTTTGTTAGCATATTTCATATTGATATGTGAAGCATCTTCTTTAAATTCATCCCTTAATTTAACATATTTATTGCATTTATCTAGAAAATGTATTTCATCTTCTATGACATTGCATTCAATACAAAGACGATTTTCTTTAGGGATATTCTGATGTCTTCCACTTTCAATTTTTAGACAATGTGTGCTAGTCCTTAATCTGCTTAACATCTTTCTGTGTTTATTATTCTTAATTTGTATTAAGTATGACTGTATTTCGTAAGATTTACTGATCATAGAATAAAACTTAAGTCCGTGTGTGTGTGTGTGTGTGTGTGTGTGTGTTTGTGTGTGTGTGTGTGTGTGTTTGTGTGTGTGTGTGTGTGTGTGTGTGTTTGTGTGCGTGTATGCATTTGTGGACCTTTGTGTGTGTGTGTGTGTGTGTGTGTGTGTGTGTGAGTGTGTGTGTTTGTTTGTGTGTGTGTGTGTGTTCTGGTATTGTAGGGAGGTAGTAGATATTTGTAAAGATAATGGTGCTTTGAGTTCGTGTGTATACATTATATGTGCGTGCATGCATCCGTGTGTGCGTGCGTGCATGCATGTGTGCGTCTGTGTGTGTGTGTGTGAGTGGGAGGAAGAGGGGGTTGCTTCGCTTATACACACACGGGAGTAGGCCTATATTCAACAGTGCTTTCCCAATGCGTGAATGTTCGAGTTTGTGTGCGTAATTCTTTGTTTTACACCAGCACCTCAGCCTGCTGATCGATTTTTTAAGTTGTTTCCTTTTCTCAATGTCTTGATTCATGTCTTGCAAGACCACGTGACCCAGCAAAATTAACAGACCCAAGGTGAAGGCCACACGCTTTGTGTGTGTGTGTGTGGGGGGGGGAGGACCGGAACCGGTTAGAAAACACGTGAAAAAAACACGTGGAACTTAACCACAACATGGCTTGCTTTGAAAGACATCAGCACACAGAACCCATGTACACCGTAACCCAGCTGCAGCCTCGCACTTTGCAAAAGTATTTCCTCAGTGCGTGGAAGACATGTTTCACCTTTTCTGATTGCTTTTCCCCCCGCAGAAACAGTTATTTTTAATCTGCACACAATACTGACATCATTATTCGAGTATATAATGACAGGATGTTGCGTTGCAATCATGCCGTTGGTTTCACTTTGCAACTGCAGTCACTGAATAGCCATGCCTAAAAGTGACGGAGTTTTGTGAGACACATTTGATATTGCAAAGCTCGACCTTGGGGAATTTACAAAGATCGAGTGAACAAAGTGTTGTTTGAATGCGCTGTGTTTGACACACCGTACTCCCCCTTGAATACTTGGATCAGAACAAATGAACTGACTACAGATATCATGTTTCATTTTGTGATTTCTGTTTAGAAACACGCTGCTAATGCTGGTTGATCGAAGCAGATCTTGAGTCACCATTTCCAGTTTTTCTTCGAGATTTGGGCATTTGTTCACAAACCATGACGAAAAGGGATTCTTGTGGTTAGGTTCCAGTTTCCATTCTGGCAATTAAGGCACTGGCATCACGAGAACACGTGTGTGTCACAGAGAAAGAGGGTAGCCATTTTTCCACAGAAATATAATTATCCTATTTAACATTTTTAACATGTGTTCAAATATCGCTATTTATTGAGAGGAACCGATCCTGCACAGGGTACAGTACCAAGTAAACGCCCACCCCCTACTTTCGATCGACATTGGTGCTTTAGGGGGGTGGGCGTATACAAGGTAGTGTACGGTACTTACCTTTGGCGGAGATTTTGCGAGTGTTTACAAAGAGGCGAACTCTGAAATTAAAGGCCAACATCCACAGGAATTTTTCTCCTGGAGCGACCTAAACTTGAACCCGAGGCAGTTCGCCAAAAAGAACCGCCGAACACGAGAAAAGCATGCGTATCGCATGCGAGACGATTTGCAAGCAAGCCAGCGCAGCAGCGGGTGGGGATTTGGTCTCGGCAAAGAAACTACAATGCAGTGTTTTGTCTCGGTGAGACTGAAAGAGAGACAGAGAGCACGAGAGAGAGCGACAGGGACACAGTGATTCAAACGCACACCTCTAGTAAAGTTGTCGTAGCACGTCCGCCTATGGCCAAAGTGATCCGGGTTCGATTCCTGGCATGTGTGGTCTATGTTTTTTTGTGTGTTTTTTTTAAATTCTTGTTTACTATTGTTTATTATGAACGTTTTAATGTTTTATTTTACTCTAATAATTTTTTTAATTGTGTAAAATAAATTAAAAAAAAATTTTAATTTTTTTTTTTAATCCACGTGCACAAGACAAAAACTTTCATACTGGGGGAGCGAGCCAGTCTGAAGAGTACTCGGGTCCAGCGCCAGCGTTTTTATATTTAGTCAAGTTTTGACTAAATATTTTAACATCGAGGGGGAATCGAAACGAGGGTCGTGGTGTATGTGCGTGTGTGCGTGTGTGCGTGTGTGTGTGTAGAGCGATTCAGACTAAACTACTGGACCGATCTTTATGAAATTTGACATGAGAGTTCCTGGGTATGAAATCCCCATACGTTTTTTTCATTTGTTTGATAAATGTCTTTGATGACGTCATATCCGGCTTTTCGTGAAAGTTGAGGCGGCACTGTCACGCCCTCATTTTTCAACCAAATTGATTGAAATTTTGGTCAAGCAATCTTCGACGAAGCCCGGACTTCGGTATTGCATTTCAGCTTGGTGGCTTAAAAATTAATTAATGACTTTCGTCATTAAAAATCTGAAAATTGTAAATAAAAAAAATGTATAAAACGATTCAAATTTACGTTCATCTTATTCTCCATCATTTTCTGATTCCAAAAACATATAAATATGTTATATTTGGATTAAAAACAAGCTCTGAAAATTAAATATATAAAAACTATGATCAATATTAAATTGTCGAAATCAATTTAAAAAAACTTTCATCTTATTCCTTGTCGGTTCCTGATTCCAAAAACATATAGATATGATATGTTTGGATTAAAAACACGCTCAGAAAGTTAAAACAAAGAGAGGTACAGAAAAGCGTGCTATCCTTCTTAGCGCAACTACTACCCCGCTCTTCTTGTCAATTTCACTGCCTATGCCGTGAGCGGTGGACTACGAGTATACGGTCTTGCTGCGTTGCATTGCGTTCAGTTTCATTCTGTGAGTTCGACAGCTACTTGACTAAATATTGTATTTTCGCCTTACGCGACTTGTTTATAATTTCGCTTCACGCGACTTGTTATTTATGTATCCAAAACATCATAGAACGTGGTACAATGCATGAAAACAACGCCGACAGTAAACAAGATGTTATCTGGGCAGTACATTGGGTTGAACTAAAAGAATTCTGCTGAGAATGTACAAAAGAAAAAACAAGTCGCGTAAGGCGAAAATACAACATTTAGTCAAGTAGCTGTCGAACTCACAGAATGAAACGGAACGCAATGCAATTTTTCAGCAAGACCGTATACACGCCGGAACCTCGGCTGTACCCGCGGATAACCGCAGGCTCTGCAGGCTGTTCACCGCAGACAGAAATTGTCAACACGAGTGGTGAGTGTCTGCACAAAATCGTCTCTGCTTTCTCTAAAATGACATATCATTACAAAACTATTGTTTGTAATTCAACCTAAGGTATTATAGCACCCTATCATCGATTTAATTTTTTCCTTTCGTTCGTATGTGAAGGCTGAGCTTTGAGTATTTGTGGATTTCCTGTAAAAAGTGCCAACATTCTGACTTCTGCAACTTGTTTAATAAGCTTGGATTTCCGTAATAAATGTGTAAAGTCAGAATTTTGGCACTTTTTACAGGAAATGCACAAATACTCGAAGCTCAGCCTTCACATACGAACGAAAGGAAAAAATTAAATCGATGGTGGGGTGCTATAATACCTTAGGTTGAAGTACAAACAATAGTTTTGTAATGATATGTCATTTTAGAGAAAGCAGAGACGATTTTTTGCA
>NW_027128363.1:70000-86014 GCF_037325665.1 Littorina saxatilis
AATTCAAGATCAAAGTGTGAGGTGTGTGTGTGTGTGTGTGTGTGTGTGTGTGTGTGTGTGTGTGTGTGTGTGTGTGTGTGTGTGTGTGTGTCTGTCTGTGTTTGCACACGTGTGTGTGTGTGTGTATGTGTGTGTACGTGGGTGTGTGTGTGTGTGTGTCTGTGTGTTTGTACGCGTGCGTGTGTGAGTGTGTGTGTGTGCTTTTGTGTGTGTGTGTTGTGTTTAAGTGTGTGCAGTTGTGTGTATGTTGGGAGAGGGGTCGGTTGGGGGCGGGGATTGGAATTAGAAACGAGTACTTACAGCTGGAACAATGAATATAAATCGGGTAGACACGTCTTCAAAGTTGACACCCGCCCAGACCGACAGTTGAATTGTGTTACTGCAACAAACGTTGCTGCCGTTACAAAGTTGACACCCGCCCAGACCGACAGTTGAATGCTGTTACTGCAACAAACGTTGCTGCCGTTACAACGTTGAATAGAGAGATTGTGCACGAATCACACACACGGAGGTAAAGGACACATAGATAGTTGAATCGGCACCCATCGATGTGATCTGGCACAAGCCTTTACGGGTACACAAGCGTTGCAGACAGCGGGTGCCCGTGCTCTTTCTGGTCTTCATAATGCAGTATGTCTCGAAATGTACATACAAATAGAGTGTGAGGATTTTGTGAAGGTTGTCACGGGCGATGGGGACTTGGATCTATCAATCTGACCCCGGGCAACACATCAATCATCCGTTTTGATGTTCCTAAACGGCTCCACCCCTATCAACTATTTGGTGATCTCGGGCAAGAAGAAGGTGGTCCCCGTTGTTTGAAAATAAGAACTAATCGCCACATTTCTAAAAGGGGAGCAGCGTACGGCTACCTTTGAGCAGTACATGCATCATTGCCTGCCTGTGGTGTTTAAAGCTTGTCACCAAACACGGGTACTTGAGGGTTGATGCTACACCACCGCAATGTCCCGTTTTACACAGCTTCCAAATCAATCTAATTTCTAACAGATTAGGATGTCTGCCTGATGTTCCGTTCACTATATGTTCCTGAATCCTGTTTTTACATTTAAAAAGCTCCGAGAAAACCGTTACAAGAGCCCTGATGCTGCTATCCGAGAGTAAAAGAGGGTCATTTCGGGTATCGGCAAAAACACTCGCGACGACATGTTTGAAAGGTATTTGTCACGATTGTTAAAGTGTGCAGAAGCTCTGGAAGGATCCTTCGAGAATATGGCTTGTTCAAATTAACGGTGAGCTGTTCGATCATATGAGATTTAAAGGACTTCCAGAACAGCCTGGGTAAGTGTATGCGTGCATGCATGTTTGTGTGTGTGAGTGTGTGGGGGGGGGGGGTGGAGGGGGGTAGTGTGCCTGTGGATCTGTGTGTGTGTGTGTGTGTGCCGTGTGTGTAAGTGTGTAAGTGTGTGTGTGTGTGTGTGTGTGTGTGTGTGTGTGTGTGTGTGTGTGTCTGTGTGTGTGTACGCCTGCGTGTGTTTGTTTGTTTGTGTGTGTGTGTATGTGTGTGCTTGTAATCGTGTCAAAGTGAGGTCACAGAGCAGTTAACATCCTCTTGAAATGGGGCTCTGAAAAAAAATGGGGTCTCATTTTAGGAACCCATTTTTTTCAAAGCATGTACAATGCAGGAAATCTTATTTTATCATCAAAAAAATTGATTTGAACAGGATGTCTCATTTTGACATTTTTTCCGGTTAGCTGTGTTTACGGATTTCACACACCGAAGTGTGTGTCGAATCGGTTTTTTCCTGGTTATGGGGAAGTCACTCTCTAGACTCGCTCTGCATGACGTCACTTCCTGATGCCGCCGAAAATATGGGGACTCTTCAAAGCAGTGTGGAAAAAGTAAGGATTTTATCATTTCCTCACCTATATATTTTATGATTCGCCTTGTCTTTTTGGTATTTTAATAGTTCATTAGCATATATTTGGTTCAAATGTACCTTTCTGTTATTGCAAAAGCAACTGTTCACACTGATGCGACTGATCGCTCAATGAGTCAATGTCTATCTAGACGGCAAATGCAAATGGCGCTGTGACTTTTCATGCGTTTTCAGCATGTTTGTTGTTTTTGTTTTTCAAACAGAAAATATTGTTAAGAACATTTAACCCTTCAATAATTAAGTGTTAGAAACAATATTCCATTGACGTTTTTATTGACTTTGAACCAGATTTCCACCGGACTAAGACTAAGAGTTTGAATACCACTCGCCCTTTCAGTTCAGATTAAATGCTAGTTTCAAAGAAAAATTATTTTATCGTCATCAAGCACCGAAGTTGTTGTTGTTTTAAACAAGATTTGCCTTCGGATGGTTTTTAAAATGTGTTGAACACGCACAGAAAGTCACAGATGTACCCAAATGCGATCACTCGTCTGTCAGAATCTTCTTTGGTAAATCCTTTTCATGAGGTCAAAGATTCTACTGGAGATTGAGGGGGAGGGGGATCTCTCCCATAGTTCTGGCACTTGAATTTCATTAAAAAAATATCTTTGTAAGTTTGAACAATGGGGAAGAGGGAGGGGGTAGCTGAAACAAACAACTATGGAAGTACCGTACTAGATCTGAACAAAGGATACATGGTTTTAGTATTGAGAGCTTTCTTTTTCTTTGCTTGCATCAAATTGCAATAGTAATGTGAAGCTGTGGAAACTGGAATGGAATAATGCACACAAACCACACTCACTGTATTATTGGTGCTTTGTTTTGGACAAAGTAATGGTGCCAAGTTTCACTTTCACATCATTTTGATTTTCTTTCTGTGCAAAAATTGATAACCTCTAAAATCGTGTTATTATGAAATTGCCCTTTAAAAAGGTCTAGCTTGAACACCCCATTTTAGGGAGGCTTCAAATTACTTGACGCACTGCATTTTTTCACAATGACCGTAGTCCGCCGTGCAAAACGCAGTGAAACTGATGAGCCTGTTTAGCGCGGTAGTGGTTTCGCTGTGCTGCATAGCACGCTTTTCTGTATCTCTCTTCGTTTTAACTTTCTGAGCGTGTTTTTAATCCAAAGATATCATATCTATGTTTTTGGAATCAGGAACCGACAAGGAATAAGATGAAATTGTTTTTAAATCGATTTCGGAAATTTATTTTTTATCATAATTTTTAAAATTTTAATTTTCAGAGCTTGTTTTTAATCCGAATATAACATATTTATATGTTTTTGAAATCAGGAAATGATGAAGAGTAAGATGAATGTAAATTTGGATCGTTTTATGTAAATAATAAAAAAATTGATTACAATTTTCAGATTTTGACCAAAGTCATTAATTAATTTTTAAGCCACAAAGCTGAAATCAGGGATGAGATTCTTCCGCCAATTGGCGGAATTCCGCCCAAAAGTTCGTTCCCAGGACCATTTTTCTGAATCGTCTAAATCCGTTGAGAAAAAATGGGGGGGGGGGGGGGGGGGTAGAGTAGTTGTTGTGGTTCCATTGGATTCGATCTGTAAAGTCCTACCTACAACCCTAAAGTCGATTTTCCAGATCAAATCTCCGATAAAATAATGACAACATAACCTCCGTATCGAAGGAAGTGGACCTTCGACCCGAATATGAACTTTCCATTTGGGACTAAGTTTCCCTTTCACCGAGTGTCTTCATTCCGAAAATTCATGAACGGGCCGATTCAGCTGTCGGCTTTAGCCTGCTAAACAAAGATGGCGTCGGTGAGAACATTGACGGAAAGCGAACATGTTTATGAGAATTGATGTTTTGTTTAGTTTGCACTGGTCTCTGATATTCAGGAATTGCAAGCATTAACTGAACTTGTATGTGCATCTTAACTGTTTTATCTTTCACAAGCATTTGACAACCTGTACATTTGCTCATAATTATTTTGTAATGGAAACAAATGTTCTGCAGAGTTATGTTGATTTTATGCACACTGTTCTTGCCAAAGTGCAGTAACACTCCTTTGTGGTTTTTCCAGAGCCACCATCCAGACCACAAGGACCCATCAAGGTCCTGAGCACCACCAAAACGTCAGCCACCATCGAGTGGCGCGCTCCAGAGGATGACGGAGGCTTGCCGCTTTCAGCTTACGTGCTGGAGAAGCGCGAGTTCCCTCGCTCCACCTGGAGCCGTGTGGACAAGATCAGTCCCGACATGACCAGTAACACCATCCAGAACTTGACCACTGGGTCAGACTACTTCTTCCGTGTGATGGCAGAGAACAAGGCTGGGCCCAGTCCACCTCTGGAGATGGACAAGCCTGTTAGGATCAAGAGTCCTTATGGTGAGTTGGGGTTAAGGAATGATTTACTTTAACTCGGTCTCAAAGCAGAAATGTCAGTATTGTTCAATGAAGAGCATTAAATCCTGGCATGAAAATGTATTGATAGGAACAAGGGAAGTTTAACTAGATTTAGAACCGGCACGGTTGGCCTAGTGGTAAGGCGTCCGCCCCGTGATCGGGAGGTCGGGGTTCGAACCCCGGCCGGGTCATACCTAAGACTTTAAAATTGGCAATCTAGTGGCTGCTCCGCCTGGCGTCTGGCATTATGGGGTTAGTGCTAGGACTGGTTGGTCCGGTGTCAGAATAATGTGACTGGGTGAGACATGAAGCCTGTGCTGCGACTTCTGTCTTGTGTGAGGCGCACGTTAAATGTCAAAGCAGCACCGCCCTGATATGGCCCTTCGTGGTCGGCTGGGCGTTAAGCAAACAAACAAACTAGATTTAGGCAGCTTAAACAATAATCTTGATATACTATTTTTCTTTTCAAGTTGAACAGAGAAAGTGCAGCAGAGAAATAAAAATCCTTGAAGTTTTGTTGCCAGAGTCATGCATGCTTTAATTTCCACATATTGTAATGATCGTCTAGCCTCATCATTAAAATGCGATCATTCGTGAAACTGAACTTTTCACTATCCCATTGTCATTCAATGCTCCCCAGGTCTTTAACCAACAGTACTTCAGCATTCAAACTCTTATCACACAATTTTCTCTTGACAGATGTGCCATCAGCACCAACAGGCCTGCGCGTGTCCAACGTCACAGATAAATCAGCAGATGTGTCTTGGACCGCTCCGGACAGCGACGGTGGCACGCCCATCACCAACTACATCGTTCAGACCCGCATCATCCCTCGTTCCACCTTCACCACCGTCCAGGAGACGACAGAAACCAAAGTGACCTTGACCGGCCTTGTTGCGGACAGCCAGTACATGCTGCAGATCATCGCAGTCAACGCTGAGGGACAGAGCCTGCCTCTGCAGTCCAGAGAACCCATCTGCCCAAGAAGATCCTCAGTAAGTGTTTGAAAAGTCTCTTTTCATAAGAAGAAAACCTTTGAAATAACTGGACTGCGAGTGTTTGCAAATATGGAGCAATAGCTGAAGGGATTGTGATATGTCAGTAGAGTTTGAGAAATGTGGGTCTTAATAGAGAGAGAGTCCTATAATGGAGGTGAATTTAGTGACACTGTGAAGAAAACATGTGAGCAATTCAGGTCTTGTAGTAGAGGGAGTCTCATATAATGGAGGGTCTTACTAGAAAGGTTCCAATGTAATATTTTCTTTCAACATTGGTCTACTGTCTCTTGTCTGAACGTATGTGTCTTAAACATATTGATACAAAATTGACTAATGTTTGTTAAACTTTAGGTGTTCCTGATGCACCAGCGTCATTGCTGATCAAGAACATCACCAAGGACGGCCTGACCTTGGAGTGGACCCCACCAGAGAACGATGGCGGATCCAGGGTCCGTCGCTACATCATAGAGAAGTCTCTGAAGGGCACAGACAAATGGGAGAAGGTCACCACAGTCGAGAGCTTCAGAACTCGGTGCACTGTCGCTGATCTGGAGCGAGAGAAGGACTACTTCTTTGCTGTGTCCGCAGAGAATGATGTGGGCATTGGCGAAAAGCAGAAGACAGCCAAACCAGTGAAAATGGAAAAGCCTATCTGTGAGTTGAATTGCAATTTCAGTGACGTTGTAGATTGAGGATTAGTCAGCAAGCATTGTTGAATCAGTTTAGCGTTGTTACAGCTAGTTCTCACATCAAACTTAAAATATCATTTTGCTTTCTGATGTGCAATCATTACTTGACTCCACAGGTATATTTTTTGCATGACCCAACCTGTCAGTTGAAAAAAGATAAGGCAACCAGTGACACACTTACTAAACCACCCCACTTTTCTCTCAACAGTCCCACCATCACCGCCTACAGGCCCTCTGGTGATATCAGACGTGACCAAGACCAGCTTCAAGGTCACCTGGAAGGCACCAGAGAAGGACGGTGGATCTCCAGTCACTCACTACTCTGTGGAGAAGCGCGAGACGTGGAAGACAAGCTGGACGTTGGTGGAGCGTGTCCCTGGCGACCGTCTTACCTGCGACCTGCTCCTTCTGCAGGAAGGACAGGACCTTGTCGGGGTCAAGGCCGAGAACGTTGCTGGAGAGTCCAAGCCTCTGGAATCGGAACATGCCATCACACCAATGAGTCCTTACAGTGAGTATGCTTTTTATTCTGATAACTTTTAATAACTCCAAGCTTTTCTTGTTTTTGTGTGTGTTTATTTAAGGAAAAGAAAGACATGAAGGTTTACATAATAGGCTCAAAACCAAGACTTCGTGACATATTTTAAATGGCTGTGGTTGAAGACATAGCTGGAACAACAGAATTTTATCATTTTTCAAGTCTCTAAACTTGCTTTTGGCCCACACAATATGTAATTCCATAGCTATAAACTAATGAATCTCTCCTTGTCTCTGCAGAGAAACCATCAGCCCCAGAATCACTGACAGCAACAGACGTCACAGAAACAGCAGTGTCGCTGAAATGGAAGCCACCTACCAGCGACGGAGGACTGCCGATCAAGTCCTACATCGTCGAGCGTCGCGACAAGCACTGGGGTTCATGGGTTAAGGCCGGAACCACCAAGGGCACAGTGACGACTTTAGATGTGGATGGCTTGGTGACTGGACAGGAGTACTACTTCCGTGTCTCTGCCGAGAATGAGGAGGGAGTTGGGCCAGAAACTGAGATGAAGGAGCTGGTCAAACCAACAAGGGAAGCTGGTGAGAATGTCATTTGATTTGGTTTTGAACTGTGGAATTTTTGCAATGGTTGTCCTGATTGATGGAGTCCAATGTAGGGAGCAAAGACAATACAATAAGCATGGTATTTCAAGAATTGATACACAAGTTTACGATTAGAACACAACAATATTTACTCTGTTTCAATTGGGCTGCACAAGTTTACAATCACAACACCACAGCAATAATGTCATTTACAGCAAAAAAAGATAAGTCAGCAGTTGTCTTTTTTCAGTAGAGCTGTTCCAATATTTAATCATTTTGATACAAATGTTAGTGGAATCAACATCTTTGTTGAATGATATGGTTATTATGCCAGTATGATGTACTCATTTTATTGACCATCTATCAAACATATCTTCCAGTTGTTCCTGAACCTCCTACGGGACCCGTCTACTTCAGTCACTTGGATGCAACAAGTGTTGTCCTTGACTGGCGTGCGCCTCGAGATGATGGCGGTGCCCCTGTGCTTAACTACCGCATTGAGGTGTCGCAGAACCAGGAAACCTGGACAGAGGTGACCATTGTTGATGGTGACTTGACCAAGACCAAGGCAAAGAACCTGGCCACAGACAAGAAGCACTACTTCAGAATCTTCGCCATCAACAAAGTGGGAACCAGCAAACCGCTTGAGTCGGATGCTGTTACACCAAAGAGGCCTGTTGGTAAGTCACTGTGTCCTTTTTTTTTATGTCAATCTCAAGTTGAAAAAGTCTATTTAGTTTAAAAGCAAAATGTTTGTCAGCTTGCGAAACTCTGTACAGTGAAAACTGTCAAATACGGTCACTGGACTTAGCGGACACTCGCAGAATACGGACAGTCAGTCTCGGCACGGACTGCTTTACACTGTAAAACACCTGTACGTTACGGCCACCTCGGCATTACGGACGCGGACACGTATTTTGGGTCCATAATAAGTCATATACCTGCTAAATACGGACATCCACAGCAAGCTGGGAAGTTCGATCGACGAAGAAGACGATAAATCGATCAGTTGATATTAGTCGGTATCTGAGCAGCTCTCGCGAGACACGCTATTTGTTATGCTTTGAACATCGCGAGAACTTCGAACCTTGGCTTGTGCAGCTCGCACGAGATCGTTGTACCGCATGCTTTGCTATGCTCTGAAGTTTGCGAGAGATTACGAGAGCTTGGAATACTGATAGAGTCTATTCTTGGTGAGTGTTTTAAGTCGACGCATTTGATTGGCTGCTAGAGTTCCAAGGCAGCCAATCCAACGCGTGGAACGTGTTCGGCGGAACGGAAGTGAAAGTGTATGAGTGAATGTATCTTCTCTTCGAAAGAGTGATTCGTGTTTAACAAGATGGCAGCAAGAAATTCAAATTCAAGAAAAGGAAGAAATGCGCTGACTTTAGAACAAAGGATAAATGTTGTCAAACAACTGGAAAGTGGGAAATCATGCCGAACGATTGCACAAGAGCTTGGGTGTGGGAGAACGCAGATTTCGAAAATCAGCGTCGATCGGGAAAAAATAATGAAGTTGTGGGAATCGGGAGACGGACGTGCTGACCAGAAATGGGTTTCGAAGAAGACAACCGAATACGAAGAGCTAAATGACGCCGTGTTCGAGTGGTTTTCAACCAAACGTGCGAATCACATTGCCATCAATGGTCCACTCAGACAACGCTGGACAAATTCTTTCAAAAGCTGATGAGTGCAGAATGAAGTGAATGTGAATGTGTTGTATGAATGAGATCCAGTAACTTTTTAACAATTTAAATTTATACAGTTGATATGATAAAAAGCTTTTAAACTTGTTTTACAACAGTCAATATTAAATGTTTCTCTGTTTAATCTAAACAGCTTCTGTTTTTCTTATAAATGTACATGTACATGTGCAGTACTCTCTCTCTCTCTCTCTCAACTTGACTTTGTCGCGTTTACTTGCACCTGTCTAATAAGGACACCTGCAGAATAAGGACACTTTTGTCTGGTCCCAAGGGTGTCCTTATTTGACAGGTTTTACTGTACCGTATTTGACGGATTACAAGACGCACTGTTTTATAAGCCGCACCCCCGACTTTTAAAAAAAAAATTGGGACGAGCCACGTATAGGCCGCGTCACTATATTAGCCGCCGTCGAAAATAATATAATCAGATCGTGTCAATCAATCAAAACAACCAGGCAACGAAAGTACGGTATTTGGCAAAATCGGCTCCGAGAATAAACAAGTGAAACAAAGAAGAAAAGTGATAAAGTTTGAAGAAAAATATCACACACACAATTTGTAACCAACACACACATGTAGTCCCGCCCGGAATAAGCTTTTTTGGGATGATTTACGACTTTTGCGCACATTTCGAGCAGACGAAAACACAACATGGCGGCTCTCGCTCCTCCAACTATCGCGAGACACAAAAAAACCGAAATCTCGCACGCGCGAGATCCTGATACATCCGGTGTTTCTCTGTACGCTATCTTGTCACGACGACTTGTTGACAAACGAAGATTCGCGAAAGAAAGAGAAAAGCGCCGAGTCTTGAGTAGAGAGCTAATAAAGTACCGGTAATCGCTAATCGAGCGAAATGAAAATCCGCGGCGACTTCCATTAGGTGAATGCTATTCAAGTTTAGGTAACGTTTTAGCCGCATCTTTTTATAAGCCGCAATGCGATTATTTTTGAAAAAAAGTCGCGGCTTGTAGTTCATCAAATACGGTACTTTGTGTTGTACTTTGTATTTGTATGTATTATTCTCTTTTCTGTGTTTGTGTTTCTGTGGTAAGTCTTTTTATGCCATACATGATGTCTCATATAATGCTTCCCTTTAGAGCTTCAAAGTTATCTTTTGTTGTTTGTAATTCATCTTAATGAAATTTTCATGTTGTTTTCCTAGGACCACCGGGAAAACCAGTGGGACCTTTGGAAGCAAAGGCCATCACCCGCGACTCTGTCCAGCTGGACTGGAAGCCACCTCAAGATGACGGAGGCTCGCCCATCACTGGCTACATCATTGAGAAGCGTGAGGCCATGCGCATGACATGGAGTCGCGCTGACAAGACCACAGACGACGAGGACACTGAAGGGACTTGTCACTGGAGATGAGTTCTATTTCCGTGTGGCAGCCGTCAACAAACAGGGAACCAGTGAGTTCCTGGAGATGCCATCCCCTGTCACTATCAAGAGTCCATTTGGTAAGGTTGCGGTTGGTGTACGGTTATTGTACTTAATGCTTTTGAGTTGCTTATTTGTTTCAAGAGAAAGTTAAGAGACTACATTTGTTTAGTTAGCTGAACACTTTCATCCTGAAGCTTATTAAAAGCCACAAGTGTCCACCAGTCAGTTTGTACAACTGTCTAAAAAATTGCATTTAGTATTACTAAAAGTAAATATATCTTTTTTGACTCACATGCGAAGCAAAAGTGAGTCTATGTACTCACCCGAGTCGTCCGTCCGTCCGGACGTCCTGAAAACTTTAACGTTGGATATTTCTTGGACACTATTCAGTCTATCAGTACCAAATTTGGCAAGATGGTGTATGATGACAAGGCCCCAAAAAACATACATAGCATCTTGACCTTGCTTCAAGGTCAAGGTCGCAGAGGCCATAAATGTTGCCTAAAAAACAGCTATTTTTCACATTTTTGACTCACATGCGAAGCAAAAGTGAGTCTATGTACTCACCCGAGCCGGACGTCCGTCCATCCGTCCGGAAAACTTTAACGTTGGATATTTCTTGGACACTATTCAGTCTATCAGTACCAAATTTGGCAAGATGGTGTATGATGACAAGGCCCCAAAAAACATACATAGCATCTTGACCTTGCTTCAAGGTCGCAGGGGCCATAAATGTTGCCTAAAAAACAGCTATTTTTCACATTTTCCCCATTTTTTCTGAAGTTTTTGAGATTGAATACCTCACCTATATATGATATATAGGGAAAAGTAAGCCCCATCTTTTGATACCAGTTTGGTTTACCTTGCTTCAAGGTCAAGGTCACAGGAGCTCTTCAAAGTTGTATTGTATACATATTTTGAAGTGACCTTGACCCTGAACTATGGAAGATAACTGTTTCAAACTTAAAAATGATGTGGGGCACATGTTATGCTTTCATCATGAGACACATTTGGTCACATATGATCAAGGTCAAGGTCACTTTGACCCTTATGAAATGTGACCAAAATAAGGTAGTGAACCACTAAAAGTGACCATATCTCATGGTAGAAAGAGCCAATAAGCACCATTGTACTTCCTATGTCTTGAATTAACAGCTTTGTGTTGCATGACCTTGGATGACCTTGACCTTCGGTCACATGTATTTTGGTAGGAAAAATGTGTAAAGCAGTTCTTTGTGTATGATGTCATTGCTATGTCAAGGTCAAGCATGTGAGTCGTATGGGCTTTGCCCTTCTTGTTTTATTATTATTTAGAAAAACACAACTAAGGTACATGAAGACTGTTAACAAATTGTTGAACCATTTATTTCAGCTTCCATGCTTTTAATGATGAAGTATCTGAGAGAGAGAAATAAAAGTGGCTAAGTGTGTGTGTAGCATGTCAAAGCTATATATCCCTCTCTTGATCAGGTGTTTCTGGATGCCATTTCACACCCAATTCATTTTGCTGTTTCCCCAGAACCCGCATCACCCCCTCAAGACCTTGAAGTGTCCGAGATTCGTCGTGACTCCGTGGTCGTCACCTGGAAACACAGCAAGAATGATGGTGGCTCAGCCATCACCAACTACATCGTCGAGAAACGAGAGACCTGGAAGACGTCCTGGGCTCATGTGGACCGTGCGCGCGGAGAGATGACCACTGCAGAGGTTATCTACTTGCAGGAGGGAACATCTTACAACATCCGCATCATGGCCGAAAATGTGGCCGGCTTGTCCGAACCCACAGAGCTGGATGAACCAGTTGTGCCAAAGAGTCCATACAGTAAGCTGTCTGTTTCGTTTGTTTGTCTACTTGTTTGTTGCTCTGTATGTGTATGTTTATATTTGGCTTTATTCATATTTGTCTTTTTGTGTGAAGAATAAGTAAGGGTCAATGAATCAATTTGTAATATTGGAGGACCGCGAGCAGCTGACTGTTGCACATCAATGCACTCATCCCATGGTTTGTTTGTTTGTTTGTTTGCTTAACGCCCAGCCGACCACGAAGGGCCATATCAGGGCGGTGCTGCTTTGACATATATTTGGCTTCATGTCTCACCCAGTCACATTATTCTGACACCGGACCAACCAGTCCTAGCACTAACCCCATAATGCCAGACGCCAGGCGGAGCAGCCACTAGATTGCCAATTTTAAAGTCTTAAGTATGACCCGGCCGGGGTTCAAACCCACGACCTCCCGATCACGGGGCGGACGCCTTACCACTAGGCCAACCGTGCCGGTCCCCATGGTTCCTTGATTCTTTTGGCCAAGTATTAACATTCAGCCACATTGCTTTTGAATTGTTGCATATCCAGATGATTGGTTACATAGTTATAGCAGCTTCTTGTTTTATGTTTGTCAAATGTCTGTAGCTGACTCTAATGTCAAAAACACCAGAGGGGAACCCCCCTTTTTAGACCTCAGCAAGTCTGAGAAAAGCAGGTCTTAAAAAGGAGAAAGTACAAAATAAATGAGGGTAAACTTTCAGAGGTTGGGAACACAATCCCTCATCGTCAAATGTTGAAGAAGAAGAAGAAGAAGAAGGGAACAGAAAATGTGAGGAAACAGGGTCCCAAAAGGGTGGACGTTTTAAGTCTTAAAAGGGAGTTCCACTGAAAAGGCAGTAGCCCAAAGTCAACTGCGCAAAGACTTTTTTTTTTACCCAAAACTCAGTGCTAAAGCTTTGTGCAGCCAGCTTCGCATAGTCGTCTTCGCACAGTTAAGGACAGGCTTAACACCAAGCTCTATTCCTGTGTGCAGAGGTGCCAACAGCCCCAGTGGGACCCCTGGAAGTGACCGAAGTGTACAGCCAGTCTGTCACCATCCAATGGAAGGCTCCGGAGAAGGACGGAGGCCTGTCCATTAAGCGCTACGTGATCGAGCGTCGCGAGGCCAAGCACCAGACGTGGGTGAAGGCCGACTCTATGCGTCCGGGAACGACCTCCTGCACAATTGACAAGCTGATGGAAGGAGGCCACTACGTCTTCAAAATCTTTGCTGAAAACGACGAGGGTCTCAGCCCACCGCTGGAGTCTGACGCTCCTGTCACATGCAGGAGAGCTCCAGGTGAGGGGTTGTAGGACTTATATATGTTGAAATTTCTTGTCCCTGTTAGGAGTTCCTTGGTAGATGTTGATTTTTGGATGTAAATTGTGACACTGACGTAGAGTAGAAGCTGTTGTCGGTTTGAATTTTCGTTGAACTTTCATGGTGTCATCACTTTCCACGCTGTCATCACTTTCCACATTTATTCTTTCAATTCCAAATTTCCCACTCTGTCTTGGACAAAGTAATGGCACCTAGTTTCACTTTCACGCCACTCTTCTTCTTCTTCTTAGCAGGGCAGAATACTTGTGGTCACTCCCATGCGGACAATGTGAATAGAGGTTTGCGTATGTTATTGTTCCTTATCCCACCTTAAAGGTAACCACACTTTGTTGTTGAGGAAACCAGGTGATGTCAATCTGATTCTTTTTCAGTGCAACAGTTGGTAATAACCTAAAACTGTGTCAAATGTTCTGAAACTGGGCTCTAAAATTCTAATTTGAATTGTACTTCTGGGTGTTTTTCTTTTCTGGGAGGAAAACACATACTTTTGTGTGAAGAAGCCAACGCAGACGAGCTATTACTGTACAAATATGACTTTTCATTGAATTTTTTCTTTTTTTTAATAATAATGTAGTGTTTGCTTTACTGTACTATCTCTCTCTCTCTCTGTCTCTCTGTTTGTCTGTCTGGCTCTCTCTCTCTCTCTCTCTCTCTCTCTCTCTCTCTCTCTCTCTCTCTCTCTCTCTCTCTCTCTCTCTCTCTCTGTATCTGCAAGAATGAGGCTGGCATTGTCCAGGGTTAGGGGATAAAATTAGGGTTTATTTTGTACATCTCATCGTGCTATGATTGTGCTATTTGCGTGAGTGCAAAAATGCTTTTCATGTCTGTTTCAGATGATGCTTCGTCTGATGCAGATTACTCACCTGGCGGTTCAGAGTCTGATTACTTACCCAGCTGTTCAGAACCAGACAGTGAGGATGAAAGTGAGTAAAAGAACAAATTTTGAAATATACTGAGAAACGTAAGACATTAGCATGGTAAAACATAAGTTCAATTGTCGTTCATTTTCCATAACAAATCACTTTTTTTAGTGCAACCATTACCTTGTGTTAGCCAGGTAAACACTGCATGAAGAGCTGGTCTGAAGCAATAACCTTGACCTTCTACAAGAGCAGTACTACCTGTGCGTGGGGTGCCTAAATTCAATTGTAATCTTGTCTGTCTGCAAATTGTTTGGAATTTAAAGTAAAGACTTTGCCTAGTAAGTCATCCTATCTTGTAATTTCCATAAAGAAGTACCAATTTTACCTTTTTACATTTAGTCAAGTTTTGACTAAATGTTTTAACATAGAGGGGGGAATCGAGACGAGGGTCGTGGTGTATGTGTGTCTGTCTGCCTGTGTGTGTGTGTGTAGAGCGATTCAGACTAAACTACTGGGCCGATCTTTATGAAATTTGACATGAGAGTTCCTGGGTATGATATCCCCGGACGTTTTTTTCCGTTTTTTCGATAAATACCTTTGATGACGTCATATCCGGCTTTTTGTAAAAGTTGAGGCGGCACTGTCACACCCTCATTTTTCAATTAAATTGATTGAAATTTTGGCAAAGCAATCTTCGACGAAGGCTGGGGTTTGGTATTGCATTTCAGCTGGGTGGCTTAAAAACTAATGAGTGAGTTTGGGTATATTTGGATTAAAAACAAGCTCTGAAAATTAAAAATATAAAAATTATGATCAAAATTAAATTTCCGAAATCGATTTAAAAACTATTTCATCTTATTCCTTGTCGGTTCCTGATTCCAAAAACATATAGATATGATATGTTTGGATTAAAAACACGCTCAGAAAGTTAAAACGAAAAGAGGTACAGTAAAGCGTGCTATGAAGCACAGCGCAATCGCTACCGCGCCAAACAGGCTCGTCACTAATTCACTGCCTTTTGCACTAGCGGCGAACTACGTTCAATTTCATTCTGATGTCTGATTCTACTATGTCACACGCTTTCCTTCTTTGCCACTACTAAAGCAAACGTGTGCAAGATTGTATGTTACACGCTTTGGAGCATGTGCAAGAACGGATTCAAACTCGAAATCGTCCCTCCAAAAGCCCCAAAATGCACACACGACTTTTATTTCTCCTGCTGTTGTCGTGTCTTCTCTTTACAAATTCTTCAACGCTCAGAATACTGAAAACGGCATCCCAGACTACAGTACTGTTTCCATACGCGAGTTTAGCTTCCCTTGGAAAGTGGCTAGCTCAGGAGGCCTGTTAGTCTGAAACTAGAAGGACAGAGTTCTGAACATAGATGACAAAGACCCCGGAAAGAACAAACATTTCGCGGATGCAGACACAGAATGACGTCATGAAGAATGGAATGCTTCAAAAGATACAGACTGACGATGACTGTGACGTCATTCACATATACCGAGACGTCATTCATAGTTGTTCGTTCACTTTCGTCAAAAAGTAGATCTCTCCACAATGGCTGCTCCTGTGTTTAGGTTTATCAAGCGTGAGTACGCAAAACGTTTTTGTTCTCTCCTCTGTTGAAGCTGTGAGACATAATCGCCATTACGAGCTAGTCGTGTGACAGAGAGTGTTCTTGCACACTCGACTGCTGCTGTTTCACTCCGGCGAAAGCCGTCGTGAAACATCTACAGTCTCGTGTGCAAGAAAACTCTCTGTCACACGACTAGCTCGTAATAGCGGGTAATGATTGCTAGCTTTCATGTCTTAAGGGAGAGGTGACACGAAAAATTTCTACTGGTTGCAATATTTGTATGTAT
>NW_027128364.1:0-2082 GCF_037325665.1 Littorina saxatilis
TGACTTTGGTCATTAAAAATCAGAAAATTATAATTACAATATTTTTTTTATAAAACGATCCAAATTTACGTTCATCTTATTTTTCATTATTTTCTTATTCCAAAAACATATAAATATGTTATATTCGGATTAAAAACAAGGTCTGAAAATTAAACATATAAAAATTATTATCAAAATCAAATTTCCGAAATCGATTTAAAAACACTTTCATCTTATTCCTTGTCGGTTCCTGATTCCAAAAACATATAGATATGATATGTTTGGATTAAAAACACGCTCAGAAAGTTAAAACGAAGAGAGGTACAGAAAATCGTGCTATCCTTCTCAGCGCAACTACTACCCCGCTCTTCTTGTCAATTTCACTGCCTTTGTCACGAGCGGTGGACTGACGATGCTGCGAGTATACGGTCTTGCTGAAAAATTGCATTGTGTTCAGTTTCATTCTGTGAGTTCGACAGCTTGACTAAATGTTGTATTTTCGCCTTACGCGACTTGTTTTGTTTTGTTTTGTGTTTGGGATCAGAAATCCCCAACAACAACAACCCCCCCCCCCAAAAAAAAAAAAAAAAAAAATTTGGCTGGGGGGGGGGGGGGGGGGGGTTCCAGAAACCCCAGACCCCCCCCCCCCCCCCCCCCCCCCCTCGTCCGCCCCTGATATGAAATTACACTCGACACAATCGGCGTTCCCCGATTCAGTCATCGAAAAACTACTGAGTTCAACACCGCATTTATTGAAATGGGACATGGAGCATGGGACTCTTTTCGGGTATAAATGCATGTCAGTCCGAGGATTCGCGAAAATGTTCGTGTACGAAGAAACGAGATACGGTGAACGGAAACCCACAAACCGCAATATTAGCTAGGCAAGCTTGTTTTATTAGCTACATCCCGCTGTACTGTGTCGTGGAGTGTGTCAAAAACAAGGTTGTGTTCCAAACTGTTCAACGTTTCAGAGGGCATGTCACTGGCGAGGGGCGTGTCTGATGTGTACTGCGACCCGATTGACCGTTTCCCCGTTCATCGTAAGCACTCAGTGGAACGTGTCAGCAAATGCCGTTTCGCCGTTTCGCCTTCACTCACACACAAACACACACACTGTAAGCGGCACAACAAGATTTTAGTCCGAGCTTTTTTAAAGACCACAATGCAGACTCTCTACGTACAGAGACAGTTGTTATGCCTGGATTTGAACACAGATAGGGAAAGCGGTGTGTATGTATGCTGGCTAAAATTCAGTTACAGAAGAGAATTAGAAGGGTACTAAAAGAAAATAATTTAAGTTATGTCGGTTCCCAAGTGATTTCCGCACCCAAACAGTGGGTGTTTTGTTGTTGTTGGAAATTTAGGTCGGTTGTTTAATTGTTGTCAGTAGAGGTACAATCCGAATGTTGAGATTGGCGACTCTGTCACCTTTCCCACTCGGCCTCGTTGATCTTGTATAAACTCCACACCGAGCAAACACCCTTCGATAGTAATGACAATCGACCTTGGGTACTTTACATTCATAAGGTCAAATTTTTCCAACCAATTTTTTTTTTAATTTAAACTTAGACATTTGAATAATCCTAAAAATGTGTCCCTTCTCATTCAAGGGACGTAACCACTCGGTACACGTTTTCGGAGTAATCGAATTTTGGGATGAAATCTATTAAATTTCACCACCAATTTTCTTCACACGCAAGAAACTAACATGTTGTTCGTCCTTATATAAGTTCACTTCTTTAATTTTACCAGGAAACAACATTTCAGTCGTATAGGTTACAACACGAGTGGGTTTTTTATATGGCTTGTATTTCAGTCAAGACCCAGCGGATGAATATCATCGGGAGACACGAGCCTCTGGCGAGTGGCTCTCGATTGATATTCCCGCTGGGTCTTGACTGAAATACAAGCCATATAAAAAACCACGAGTGTTGTAATCTGTATATCCCATTCTACCATCAAACACAAAGTGTAGACTACTAGCGGCACTGTTGCGATCTGTGCAGGGTAAAACTGTTGCCAGCGAGACTTAGCCCTTTTGCAACCTTAAACTAAGTGACCGTCGCTGAAAAAATAAAACGAATGAGTGCATCGATAAGT
>NW_027128365.1:0-2000 GCF_037325665.1 Littorina saxatilis
TTAATCAACCAATTTTCTTGTAGGATTCTGTATCTACCTCAGGGACAGCACCGCTAAACTTTACACAAAATTTTCTATATTTTATGTCTGTGCTCACACAGGTACTTATACTGTTCAAAAAAAGAAACGCATAGTTGCTACTTGCCAAATGTTTTATTTTTCGAACAAATTAACAGAAAATCCAATATTTAGATTATTTGTTTGAAATTTGGTATGGACACAGTTGAATGCACACACAGTTCATTTGCATCTTCAAATCAATCAGTCAATCAATACGATTGGGTGCCGAGGCTGTCAAGTCAGTAGGGGGTGTGACTGCCTTGAGCAGCAACAACTGCCCGGCACCTTCTGGGCATGGACTGGATCAGATGCCGGATATCTTGCTGTGGGATGGTGTCCCACTCCTCCTGAAGTGCCTGCAATAGATCGCGGTGATTTGCCGGCGCTTCTTCTCGCCTGCGCACACGTCTGTCCAATTCATCCCAGAGGTGTTCTATCGGGTTCATGTCTGGCGACATGGATGGCCAGGGAAGCACCTGGACATGGTGGTCGGTGAGGAACTGGGTGGTGAGTCGTGCTGTGTGCGGGCGAGCGTTGTCCTGCTGGAATATGGCATCCTGGTCAGCCAGAAGAGGAAGGGCGTGTGGGCGCAGAATTTCCTCCACGTATCGCTGGGCAGTTATGCGCCCTTGGACGTGCACCAGGGTGCTCCTTCCAGCGGTATTGATCGCCCCCCACACCATGACGCCTCCACCACCATGAACGGGTGCCTCATCCACACAGTTGGGCGCGTAACGTTCGTTTACTCTCCGGTAGACCCTCCTCCGACCATCATGTCGCTGGAGCAGGAAGTAGGACTCGTCGCTGAACCACACGTGTCTCCAGTGATTCCGGACGGTCCAGCGAAGGTGCTGGTTGCCCCACTGCACTCGGTTCTGGCGATGGCGGCGGGTGAGGACAGCTCCTCTGTGAGGTCTGCGAGCTCTCAAACCAGCTTCATGCAGGCGGTTCCGCACGGTCTGGTCCAATAATCGGTGTGGCCCGGGGAGAGCCTGGACAGAAGATGAGGCCGACAGGAAACGATTCCGGAGGTGGCGGAGCCGTATGAAGCGGTCGTGAGCAGCAGTTGTCGCCCTTGGTCTTCCCGCTCGTGGCAAGTCAGCAACGGAGCCAGTGGCTTGAAACCTGACCCACAGTCTACTGATGGTACTCTGGGACACGTGGAAGTGCCTGGCGATTGCACTTTGACTTTGGCCTGCTTGTAAACGACCCAATGCAATTTGGCGGTCTTCTCTGCTCAATCGGGCCATCTTTCGTCGCTGAATTGTCGTCTGATTTCTTTGTGGCGAACAATCCGCTTTTATGGGTTTTGGAAGACATGGTGAGAGCTCAATATTCCCCGAGTTTCACGAGATTACACTGAAGCATGACGAGTGGTCATGCCAAATGAGCAATTTTGACATTGTAGCCACTGATAACGCATGCGTCACGTGCAGAGCTCACTTGTGGCAATGGACGAAAGGTCGACGACCAGATAAACAGTTTCTGCAGTTTGGTGGATATCCTTGTAGCCATATAACTAAATTAACCAAATATTACAAGCTATGCGTTTCTTTTTTTGAACAGTATATTAAACGAACATATTACCTTTGCTTATGTTATTTCGAACAGTGACGACGATCATTTCTTGGTTTCCGCTTCCTGGGCATAGAGAGGAATCTATTTTGTGTCAAGCTGTCTCACGAAAATGTATAAAAGGCTGTCAAATTGCCCCAATATAGGAACGGGGGTCCTTTAAAACAGAACCAAATTCTAAATAAGTGTCTTCGTTTGAAATATCTGTATCAGCCGAAAGATAGTAAAAGAAATACAGCCTCCTTTTGGTTTGAAAGCTGAACATGCATGGGCTTCTGTTAATTTCAAAAAACGTATCAATATGGTTGGTCTTTTCCAACAATTATCAATTAGGAGAATTAAATTACCCATGGCTGTTTAAGTAT
>NW_027128366.1:0-6928 GCF_037325665.1 Littorina saxatilis
CTCTTATTTGAGGTATCTCTTTCTTACTTTTGTACTACAGCAAGATAACCCCCCCCCCCCCCCTCCATTGAAATAAGAATAGCATAATTATGTCCCTCTGTTAGTAATCTTTTACAGTCGATTAGCCAGCAAGCCGAAATAAGCTGCCAACTAACGTCCCAACCGTCAACAATGTAGTCAGCTACCTCTACCCTACAGAAGCACGATCTCTAGGTCATCGTCGAAGCATGTCGTCAGTGTTCTGGTCTACAAACGTGAGCGAAGTCAAACACTGGTCAAGGACTTTAATGCATTCAGGCGTAGGCTAATATCCGATGCGGGGGTGGGGAGGGGGGGTTGAGCTGATGTAGATGGGAGTCGGGGGAGACGCGGGGGGAGGAAAGGCTTTTGGAAGCTTGGACATAAACAACTGGGAACAGGCTAGCATCACACTCAAATACACGCACGAACATAAACTTGTACGCGCCTGCATTGCAAAGAAGATGTGTTTATGTGAATTCGGAATTGCTTCGCTTTAATATTGTAAGAAAACGAAAATCAGAAGAAAACATATGCACGACAAAGAGACAATTTATCCTTAACATTAAATGACAAAATGCCATGGTTGGTGCACAAAAATACAAGTATAATTCAATGCATATTAATTTTGTTTGTAGTCTTGTGGTTATCTGAATCGAGGATGCTTCAGTACTGCGACTTAAATTAGGGCCCTTAAATTACCGGACGGAAAAAAAGAATCAGTGGCCAACAAGAAGAATTGACGTCAAAAAAGTGTAGACTTCTTGTCAGTTCTCGCTTATTAGCAAAGCCGCCTTAAACTCTGTACCTGTACGGTGACATGTCGTTAACATGCCTGGCTAATTAGCATGTGAGGTGGCTTCAAGGCAAACACTTCACGAACTGAGCGACAAGACTCGGCAGCTGATGATTAGCGTGTGAGGTGGCTTCAAGGCAAAACTAGCCTATATATGTGACCCTCCACCACGAAATGAGTCGCATGTCACCTCGCGCGGTTCTGCGCGGGGAGTGTCTGGTAACAGTGTGAGGGTCACCTTAGTCACAGGATTATAACTCAAACAGTTTTCGCTCTTTTCTAAAACGGTTTTCACCACTGAATAGAGCATAAAACACTCTTTAGGAAAATGTAAAAATTATGAAAATCATGCAAAGGTGACATGCGACTCATTCCGTGGTGGAGGGTCACATATATACTGTTCAAAAAAAGAAACGCATAGTTGCTACTTGCCAAATTTGTTTTATTTTTCGAAAAAATTAACAGAAAATCCAATATTTAGATTATTTGTTTGAAATGTGGTATGGACACAGTTGAATGCACACACAGTTCATTTGCATCTTCAAATCAATCAGTCAATCAATACGATTGGGTGCCGAGGCTGTCAAGTCAGTAGGGGGTGTGACTGCCTTGAGCAGCAACAACTGCCCGGCACCTTCTGGGCATGGACTGGATCAGATGCCGGATATCTTGCTGTGGGATGGTGTCCCACTCCTCCTGAAGTGCCTGCAATAGATCGCGGTGATTTGCCGGCGCTTCTTCTCGCCTGCGCACACGTCTGTCCAATTCATCCCAGAGGTGTTCTATCGGGTTCATGTCTGGCGACATGGATGGCCAGGGAAGCACCTGGACATGATGGTCGGTGAGGAACTGGGTGGTGAGTCGTGCTGTGTGCGGGCGAGCGTTGTCCTGCTGGAATATGGCATCCTGGTCAGCCAGAAGAGGAAGGGCGTGTGGGCGCAGAATTTCCTCCACGTATCACTGGGCAGTTATGCGCCCTTGGACGTGCACCAGGGTGCTCCTTCCAGCGGTATTGATCGCCCCCCACACCATGACGCCTCCACCACCATGAACGGGTGCCTCATCCACACAGTTGGGCGCGTAACGTTCGTTTACTCTCCGGTAGACCCTCCTCCGACCATCATGTCGCTGGAGCAGGAAGTAGGACTCGTCGCTGAACCACACGTGTCTCCAGTGATTCCGGACGGTCCAGCGAATGTGCTGGTTGCCCCACTGCACTCGGTTCTGGCGATGGAGGCGGGTGAGGACAGCTCCTCTGTGAGGTCTGCGAGCTCTCAAACCAGCTTCATGCAGGCGGTTCCGCACGGTCTGGTCCGATAATCGGTGTGGCCCGGGGAGAGCCTGGACAGAAGATTAGGCCGACAGGAAACGATTCCGGAGGTGGCGGAGCCGTATGAAGCGGTCGTGAGCAGCAGTTGTCGCCCTTGGTCTTCCCGCTCGTGGCAAGTCAGCAACGGAGCCAGTGGCTTGAAACCTGACCCACAATCTACTGATGGTGCTCTGGGACACGTGGACGTGCCTGGCGATTGCACTTTGACTTTGGCCTGCCTGTAAACGACCCAATGCAATTTGGCGGTCTTCTCTGCTCAATCGGGCCATCTTTCGTCGCTGAATTGTCGTCTGATTTCTTTGTGGCGAACAATCCGCTTTTATGGGTTTTGGAAGACATGGTGAGAGCTCAATATTCCCCGAGTTTCACGAGATTACACTGAAGCATGACGAGTGGTCATGCCAAATGAGCAATTTTGACATTGTAGCCACTGATAACGCATGCGTCACGTGCAGAGCTCACTTGTGGCAATGGACGAAAGGTCGACGACCAGATAAACATTTTCTGCAGTTTGGTGGATATCCTTGTAGCCATATAACTAAATTAACCAAATATTACAAGCTATGCGTTTCTTTTTTTGAACAGTATATATATACAGAGAGGTTGCGGGGAAAACGAACACCTACCCAGTAAGATGACGTCCTTTTTCTCGTCTCAAACTGCTGGTGTAACGTTCCGTTTGGTAATACCAGTGTGTCCGAAGTTAAACTTATTTTTGTATCACTATTTTAATTTTTTTAATTTTTATAAAACATTTTGTTATTGGTTTAAACAAAATGATATTCAGAATTTCTTCGCATGAAACAATTCGAAACATACAACTAGGACACGCACTCAAGCAAATGCTTATATACTTATATTTTTTCATTTCTTTAGTGTCCCATTGCTTGGAACTGATTCAGGTCGCGTCCTCCCCGGTAATGGAAAGCTAGCAGCACAAAGTCGCGCTACTCAGGTGCGTGTTAAGGTGTACTCAGACACCTGAACTTTTGGCAGAAGGACCAAGGATTTTTACATGGAACATGGACACCGTCTCTGACTCTGTATACATAGTTAGCCCGTGTCCGTTCCGGCTCGGGTTCGAGCCCGTGACCCGCGGATCAGAAATATTGTGCTCAACCAACTGAGCTACCGGACCCCAGAACAAGTGTCTTACCGGCAGTCAGAGATGATAATCTTTTTTGTTTTTTTGTTTTTGTTGTGTGTCGGTCTTTCCCCTCTCAACCTCTGTTGTACTAAATGAACTGCGCCGAGGTACTCTCACGCTCCCATGTTTCGTCAACTCGTCATCTTCTGTGGTTAAGTTGGGAAGAGCCTGCAGCGTGTTCTTCTTTCCCGCTGTGATCTGTAACACGGTATAACGGCGCTTGGTGTCTTCTCTCTTTTTTTTCTTTTTTTCTTTTTTTTGTGAGGTTCAAGGTCATGGAGAAAGTCTTGAATCGGGAAATCCCCAAAGATTACTGTCACTATGCCAGTGATCATGCTAAGTTTCTTATAGTCCGGTGTAGGTAGCCTAATCCATAAAGGACAAGAACAATACACCTTAATTGCCTCTTGGTCATGGTAACTGTTCAAACTTTGGCAACAACAACGTGACAAAAACAACAACAACAACAACATCAACATCAACATCAACATCAACATCAACATCAACATCAACAACAACAACAACAACAACTTAAAAGATATAAAAAATACTAGAAGAAGCTGTTGCCTGTTGGTATGCGTCAAAGTGGAAGGAGGCTCTTGTCCTATGAAATTAGGCTGGACAGATGGCGTACCTGATTATTTACACCGAACAATTTGTGTTTTTAAGCAATCACAACAGCCTGCGTGTGTGGTGGTTTATAAATTATATATATGCTATCAAATCCCACGATTTCCGTCGTGGAAACACCACAAATGCCATTAAAACACTTTGTGTGTAAACTGACTTATTGACATTTCTACACAAAAAGAACTGCCTGCGAATGACCAGAAGGCTATTTACATGTGATTGTCGACGTGAACTGGACAGTTAATAGTATTTTGTCTGCAATATAGTGTTCGGACCACCCTCACCCTCTTGACTTTCGTAAGCTGGGACCCAAAACCCTCAGTCTTTCTAATCGTGTGTGTGTGTCGGGGGGGGGGGTGTATGTGTGTGTGTGTGTATGTGTGTGTGTGTGTGTAAGTGTGTATGTATATGTGTGTGTGTGTGTGTGTGTGTCAGTGTGTGTGTGTGTCAGAGTGTGTCAGAGTGTGAGTGTGTGTGTGTGAGTGTGTGTGTGTGTGTCAGTGTGTGTGTGTGTGTCAGAGAGTGTGTCAGTGTGTGTGTGTGTGACTGAGAGAGTGTGTCAGTGTGTGTGTGCGTGTGTCTGTGTGTGTGTGTTAGCGGAGAGAGTGTGTGTGGTGTGTGTGTGTGTGTGTGTTTGTGTGTGTGTGTGTGTGAGTGTGTGTGTGTGTCGGTGTGTTTGTGCCTGTGTCAGTGTGTGTTCCAGTGTGTTTGTGTGTGTGTTTGTGTGTGTGTGTGTGTGTGTGTGTGTGTGTGTGTCAGTCAGTGTGTGTGTGTGTGACTGTGTGTCTGTGTGTCTGTGTGTCTGTGTGTCAGTGTGTGTGTGTGTCAGTGTGTGTGTGTGTGTGTGTCAGTGTGTGTGTGTCAGTGTGTGTGTGTGTCAGTGTGTGTGTGTGTGTGTCAGTGTGTGTGTGTGTGTGTCAGTGTGTGTGTCAGTGTGTGTGTGTGTGTGTGTGTGTACGTGTGTGTGTGTGTGTGTCAGTGTGTGTGTGTGACTGTGTGTCTGTGTGTCTGTGTCTGTGACTCTCTGTCTCCCCCCTCCCCCCCCCTTAAGGTACACGTGAAAAGACAAGGCAAATATTTGCGCTGTGAGCGACAAGTAAAACTACCTGTTTGCAGTGCGTTTTGTGTATGTAACTCAGTGGACAAGCTGTACTGTAAGCTGTGTTGTTGTTCTAGTTGTTGTTGTTGGTTTAAACAAGACGTTGTTCAATGTTTATTATGACATAAACAATATATAGGTTATAGGATATCTAACTCAAGCATAGTGCCTATTTTAAGCAATCCTAGTAACAGTGGTAAGCATAACAGTTGTTGTTGTTGTTGTTGTTGTTGTTGTTGTTGTTGTTGTTGTTGTTGTTGTTGTTGTTGTTGTTGTTGTTGTTTTACGGGGGCAGGGGGCAGGTTTTTTGTCAGTAAACTAGGCTGCTTCCAACCTATTTTTTGCCCTCTTAATTATTATATGTGTTTTTTAAGCTAAACCCGCGCTAAAAAAAAAAGAATAATAATCACACACTACATCTGTGTCTAAACAAACAACAAAACAAGCCTAAACGTATATCCAACGACCAACCCGAACCAACGCCTAGTCAAAAGACCCGGACAAAAAGTCAGGCAGTTAAAAGAAGAAACAAAGAAACAAGCATTTCCTGTCACTACCGTCTACCCCCTACAGATGCAAGCAATGTGTTCAACATTCCGCCAACACCGGGTAGAAATCATGCTGTCGCATTTATGTACAAGCAGGCTTGGTTTGTATTATTTATAGCTTGGCTGCCCCCGCAGTCTGTATGCATGTACCTATTTTTTGTCCTCGCGCCCAACGACAACATGCATCAAATTCCAATGGGCATGTGCAAAAAAAACAACAACAAAAACCAAAAAAAAAGTAGGAGGGGAAAGTGCACAGAGTACTTTGGAGCTGACCCAGCCCTCCCTCTCTATCCTCCCCATTCCCCTCACCCTCCCTCCTACCACCCCCCCCCCCCCCCAGAACTGAGGTATGCACGCTGACAACATACCAAAACACTAACACCCACACCGAGCGGTTTGCTCTCTCTCTCTCTCTCTCTCTCTCTCTCTCTCTCTCTCTCTCTCTCTCTCTCTCTCTCTCTCTCTCTCTCTCTCTCTCTCTCTCTCTCTCTCTCTCTCTGTCTCTCTCTCTCACTCACTCTCTTTTCTCTCTGTCTCTGTCTGTCTGTCTGTCTGTCTGTCTGTCTGTCTCTGTCTGTCCCACTCTCTCTCTCTCTCTCTCTCTCTCTCTCTATCTCTAAAAAGACCAAATACATGTTAATAACAACAAGACAAAAGAGACAAAACATACGAAACAATCCTCATTCCATATTAATTGGTAACGACGCAATAGAGAAGGTAGGAGATCATAAAGTGTTGGGAGTAAATATCGATAATAATTTGTCTTGGGCCCATCATGTTCGGTCGGTATGTAAAACAATGTCCAGAAAAATATATCAGTTAAATAGAATTAAACACTTTCTAGATCAGCACTCAAGGTTATTATACTTTAACGCATATATACAAACCATCACAGATTATTGTTCAACCATCTGGGACTCTGCCAGTGCTAATATTTTAAAACCATTGTTTAGTTTACACAGGCGAGCGCTGAAACTAATTTTACTGAAACAATCCAGTCTTGTATTTGATGATTATAAGAAACTTAAGATTCTCCCATTAAAAGAAAGATTTAAATTAAATGAAGGCGTGCTCCTTCACAAAATACTTTCCGGCCGTGCACCACGAACTTTCGTTGCAAACTTTAAAGTCAAATCAAACCAAAAGTTTAACGTCCCAATTCCAAGGATAGATCTCTTCAAATCAAGCTTAGCCTATTCTGGTAGCGTCCTGTGGAATTCTCTCCCGGAATTTGTGAGAGTCCCAATGAGTCTCAATACTTTCAAAAAACACCTTTCACTGTATTTAATGTTAAATTACGAAAAATCACAGTGATGGAAGACTTCGTTTGATTATATTTTCATTTGTCCAAAGCATC
>NW_027128367.1:0-11639 GCF_037325665.1 Littorina saxatilis
TTGTTTAATCTGTTTGCAAAAATTCTATTTTAATGACAACTTCAAGGAACAAATTCATTAATTAATTCTTAAGCTTCTGAGCTGCAATGTAATCCCATAGTCCGGGCTTCGTCAAAGATTGCTTGACCAAAATTTCAACCAATTTTGTTGAAAAATGAGAGCGTGACAGTGCAGCCTCAACTTTCACAAAAAGACGGATATGACGTCATCAAAGACATTTATAAAAAAAATGAAAAAAACGTCTGGGGATATATCATACCCAGGAACTCTAATGTAAAGTTTCATGAAAATCGGTGCAGTAGTTTTCTCTAAATCGCTCTAAACACACAAACACACACACACACACACACACACACACACACACACACACACGTACACACACACACACACACACACACACACACACACACACACACACACACACACACACACACACACGTATGTATCCAATTACTTACTCATTCCTTTATTTCCAAAACAGCGAAGGTGTAACATCGGGTGGAAGAGACGTGATACCTGCCGGACCACAGACACAGCTACCCACACCACGGGATATCCCTGCAAGTGCCCCACTGGTACGGCCTGTCGATCCTCCCCGCCCTACAACACACTCACAGTGGAGTACACTTGCAGGCGTGGAAGTTACCCCCCGCGGGTTTGGACGAGTCCCATTTTGATTGGGACGGGAAAGAATTTTCACGATGCGTAAGAGGCGACTAACGGTTCTGTTTCTCCTTTTACCTTTGTCAGGGACCTATAATATAGGTCTATGCCTTTGTTAAGTGTTTCTTGTATAGAATAAAGTCAATGTTTGTAAAGATTTTAGTCAAGCAGTATGTAAGAAATGTTAAGTCCTTTGTACTGGAAACTTGCATTCTCCCAGTAAGGTCATATATTGTACTACGTTGCAAGCCCCTGGAGCAATTTTTTTATTAGTGCTTTTGTGAACAAGAAACAATTAACAAGTGGCTCTATCCCATCTCCCCCCTTTCCTCTATCCCATCTCCCCCCTTCCCCGTCGCGATATAACCTTGAATGGTTGAAAACGACGTTAAACATCAAATAAAGAAAAAGGCGTGGAAGGCGCTCGCGCTCCGGTTAAACTTTGAGGCCCTGTCGAGGTTCTAGTGTTTAGTGATTTAATCCCCCCGAGACATTAAGACTGATTTAATCTGGAGTGTTTACTGCGATCTTTGCTGTACACATTTTGTTTTGTTTCGTTTCGTTTGTCGGGCAAGACTTTTCTTTGTCTCAAAGTGTTAAAAATAGGAAGACATGAACATTATGAGTAGGGCTTGTGACGTCAGTACGTTCGCTTGCTGGGTTTTTTTTTCTTCTGTTTTTTACTTTTTATCTTGTTATTATAAATTATATCAGTTTTCCTGTTTTTATTTGTTAATTAAGAATTATGCACGAGCATTTCGGTGTTAGTTGACGCATAAAATCGCCTGTATTGGTGTGTTGGTTTTGCTGAAAGTATGCGTATTTATATACATAATTTTAGAAGACATGTTATTATATCAGACACGTTGTCCGTGCGAAATTCTTTTCAGACCATTTGTTAGTGCGTAAATACTTTTTAAGATCATGTTTCAATGCATTATATACTTGCAAGACAAATTTTATAATAATAAGATAAACCCTAGAATACTCAGATTGAGGTCATCTGCCAGAACGTGTGTCAAGAGGTCTGCTCTTGCTTATCGTTCTTTTTTTTTAATTATTTTTTATAATTAATTTATTTATGTGTTGGTTTTTTTGCAGAATTGTTTTTCTTCTGTTTTCGTTATTATAATATGCTTTTTCGAAACCGACAACCATGAACCTATATACATTAGTATACGGTTTTAAGCGTGATTAAAGAAATCTTAACGTACGTAAACATTGCCCTTTTTTCCAACAAAATTCGCCTTTGAATTGATTAAACTTGTCCCCCCTTATGAGAAGAGGTCCATGAGTTCGACCTATATAAGAAATGCAAAAATCCAGAATCAGAGTCTGCCTTGTTGTATTCAACTTCTCGTTCAACTTTCAACGGAACTTCAACAAGCACAGGCTTCTTGCTCATTCGGTCTCCTTAAAGTCCAGAATGCATGACCGATCCAGTATTATTGGCGCCAGTGTGTCTTCATCAACGAGAGCGACACAGGTCCGGAATCCAGGACTGATCCGGTATTACCGACCCTCGTCGGACACGAATTTCCGGTACTTCATCATGTCGAGTTGCCAAGATGGCTGAAGCACGCACGAGAATGAACACGTATCTGTGACCCAAGCACACGGACAGAGGGAGTTTGTTTCAACCACAGGAGAACAACTTCACACACAGGAGGCTGTTACGGAGACAGTTTATTTCCTGGGCTGCGCCGGGTTTCGATAATTGGACTTGTCATTAGATCTTGAGTGATGGCTTTGTGGTAGTGTGAATTACGTCACAACGTGTCCATAATGAGCGATTGTTCGAGATGTTTCTGTCTGCGGTATTTATCACTGGACTTTGGACGTGAATGAAGTTACTCTTGTTTTATTTTTAGACCCATGCGGTCGTTGTGGAGTTGAAATAAACGAGATTGCATTTACAGACATTTCCCTTGTTCAAATCATTTGTGTTCAAAAGTTTTAACGAGAGAATGAAAAGGTGTCTTGTGAAAGTAAAAGACCGTCAATATTTACATTCATGTGTGTATTCATGGTATACGACCAGTTGCAAAAATCCAATGCGCTATGTTAATTAATTTAAAGATATCTGTTCGTTGACATTTTAAAGAACGACAATCACAAGCTTGCTACAGTACCTACACATAGTCCCTGGACAAGATTTTCAAGTTAACATTTTATATGAGATTTTTTTTTTAACAAGATTTGAAGTAACAAACTGTGAAAAAAAATTTAAAAAATGTAATCTTATTCACTATACTGTGAAAAATCTAAATACACAATTATAGTTTCAAACAAGGAGCCGACCACGTAAACAAAGGACGAAAACAAAGTTGGATCTGTCCCGAATACCCAGGTTAAATGGACAATGATGTAAAACCAAAAACAAACCAACTTGTACAACCAACCTGTTAACGAGTGGCTTAGAATTAGTCAGCTCTATCAATCAATCAATCAATGAGTCTTATATCGCGCATATTCCGTGGGTACAGTTCTAGGCGCTCTGCAGTGATGCCGTGTGAGATGAAATTTTATACGGCCAGTAGATTGCAGCCATTTCGGCGCATATTTACCTTTCATGGCCTATTATTCCAAGTCACACGGGTATAGGTAGACAATTATTAACTGTGCCTAAGGCCAAAAAAAAAAAATTGTCTGTTTCTGGTAACATGGCTAAAAAAAATAGGGTCGGTAGGTCGGGATTTTTTATTTTTTATTTTTTTTTACCCCAAATGTAGACCAATAAAACTAACTTTAAAAATCGCGCAAAGAGACTGGATTCACTATACAAGACACTCAACACATTAACAAATCGTCAGCGGACTTTCGTTTTCACACGTTTTTGTTGTTCATTTTCTCACCCTGTCCTTTACCACCAAAAAAACCCCAACTTTTTTTGAGTTTGGAAAAAAAAAGTTTAGGGTCGGCGCCGAAATTTAGGGTCGGTCGGGTGACCAGAAACAGACAATTTTTTTTTTTTGGCCTAAGCAATTTTGCCAGGAAAGACCCTTTTGTCAATCGTGGGATCTTTAACGTGCACACCCAATGTAGTGTACACTGGGGGAGGTTCGGACACCGAAGAGAGTCTGCACACAAAGTTGACTCTGTGAAATAAATTTTCGCCGAACCTGGGATCGAACTCACGCTGACAGCGGCCAACTGAATACAAATCCAGCGCGCTACCAACTGAGCTACATCCCCGCCCCTCTCTCCTTGAACTAACTGAAAATGATGGCTCAATTGAGTGAAAATGGTGGCTCAATTGAGTGAAAATGGTGGCTCAATTGAGTGAAAATGGTGGCTCAATTGAGTGAAAATGGTGGCTCAATTGAGTGAAAATGGTGGCTCAATTGAGTGAAAATGGTGGCTCAATTGAGTGAAAATGGTGGCTCAATTGAGTGAAAATGGTGGCTCAATTGAGTGAAAATGGTGGCTCCATTGAGTGAAAATGGTGGCTCAATTGAGTGAAAATGGTGGCTCAATTGAGTGAAAATGGTGGCTCCATTGAGTGAAAATGGTGGCTCAATTGAGTGAAAATGGTGGCTCAATTGAGTGAAAATGGTGGCTCAATTGAGTGAAAATGGTGGCTCAATTGAGTGAAAATGGTGGCTCCATTGAGTGAAAATGGTGGCTCCATTGAGTGAAAATGGTGGCTCAATTGAGTGAAAATGGTGGCTCAATTGAGTGAAAATGGTGGCTCCATTGAGTGAAAATGGTGGCTCCATTGAGTGAAAATGATGGCTCAATTGAGTTGGTCCTTCAGTGTAGCTTAAACGTGAAATAACTCCGTCGGATTTGTATGCGTTGTGAAAGAGTGGATACCCTTGCATTTCACCTGCCGAATAATGTCACACTTGCTCCTGTCGACGTGTTTCCGACACACCCCTCTTAGTGATTGGCGCCTCCAATAGTTGTCCGAGTAAAAATCAAGGGAATTCACTCTTTCACAGCTAATACAAACCCGACAGAGTTATTTTCTAAATTCGTCTATTGCCCCCCGAACAACTTCTGCTCCTTAGACCATATTGTCGCAGTTTATGTATTCGCACTCACTTAAGATAACAACAACAACAACAACATCAACAACAACAACAACAACGACAGTACACTCAACATTAGCAATACACTAACAAACTGACTCTCTAGCCATCAACCTTCACACTTACCTACACGTAACTACAAACACCATCCTGACAATTTATTAACCAAACAAGTACAGTACGTAGGTGCATTTAAGTAAATAAGTAAGCAACTAACTAGCTCGATTATATCTCTTTGGGGCTGCCACTACACCTAAGGTCTTTCTTAACTAAGCCCTAAACTGACTTAGCAAAGTCTTTTCACCGAAAATTCAGAGTCAATGCTTCGTGCAGCAGGCTTCGTGAAGTAAGCTTCGCCGAATTGATATCAGGCTTTACCAGTATTAAAGGACTAATGTCAACTTTATGTGGGTCAAATAATGGGACAATTACGATGTCTATCCTGGAAGTTCACAGTGCTCAGTAAGTGACTCATTATACATGCAGGTACTTACCGAGCAGATGCTGATAAAAGCTGATGGCAGAACCAAGAGTTTTTAAACCGACGTAATGATCAGTGTGTGTTTGTGTGTGTGTAGGTGTATGTGTGTGTCTGTACGTGCGTGCGTATGTATGTATGTATGTATGTATGTATGTATGTATGTATGTATGTATGTCTGTGGTAGAAACTTTAACATTTGAAGACGTCATATTACATTGACGTCACATTATGACGTACGAGGGTTAGACGTCATGCGATGGAATTACTGAAAGTCTCGGTGATTGTTATTTTGAGCGGGCCAAGACTATTTGGCAGTCGTGTCCATGTAAGTAGGCTACATGCAGACAGACAGATCTAGATCTAGTGTCTCGCTTTCTTGCACAGTTTCACCTATGCTCTTTCTCTGTGTGTCTGTGTGTCTGTGTGTGTGTGTGTGTGTGTGTGTGTGTGTGTGTGTGTGTGTGTGTGTGTGTGTGTGTGTGTGTGTGTTGTGTGTGTGTGTGTGGTGTGTGTGTGTGTAACTGTGTGTGTGTGTGTGACGGAGTGATTGAGTTTGTGTTACTGTTGTCGATTTCTTACGTGAGCCTTGAAGGCTTCGCCTCTTGTTCAGATTGCATCTGTACATTGACTCCCATTTTAAAACTCCCTCCTTTTAAGGACCTGATGTTTTTCTTCAGATTTGAGGTCTTAAAAGATATGTACATCCAGTGGCTCATCAAAATCATTAGTGGGAACAATCACAATGGGACAGAGATCTGAGCTTTGAAATATACATTCGATATCTGTACACATACTTGATGCCATCTTCCGCCATAAACGGGAGGTTGACATGATCATGCGCATTAAAAATTCTGAAGTTTTCTCCCTCTGTGTTGCTTTCTTCCTGTTTTCATGACGTACACACACAAATTCAGCAGTCAACATAAATGACCCCCCATACACACTTCCTAGAAAAACAAAAAAAAAACAACCATGACAGGAATCTTACTGACTAAAACAGTCAGTATAAAAATATAACACAAGTAGTTAGGGAAAATGTTTGTATAACAAACAACATTGCGTATTACAACTCCCCCTAAACATTCATCCTGAAAATTTTTTTCCTCGAGACAAATCTTGGAATCCATTTTCACCAACATGCATTTTTAAGATAAGAGACCCAAACACAATCATTTACCATCTATTTGCTGTGCACAATATGAAACAATGGTTTTCAGTCTGTCTGCTAAAATAAGTCAGAGCAAATTAACATGCGTTTTCTTGCGCACATTTTTTTTGGGAGGGGGGGGGGGTGGGGTGTAATAAAAATGTCTTCAACCTACAGTGCAAAAACTTTTCAAGGGAGTTTTAAGCACAATAAATGCCTCTGTTCATACAGTGAAACCCGAGTCTTAGGACCCCTCCGTTTAGGGCGCCTGCTCTTTAAAAACTTCACTTTTTCAGATTTTGTCTTCATAAAGTCTGAACATTTACATAAACTTTGAGATTGACTCTTTCAAGACCTAATTTCTCTTAGACACTGGGCAAGTTTCAGCGGTGACCCAAGTCACTGGAGTTGGATTAATCCTCCCTGAAATGTAGTCTGGTCGAACCCGGTGACTTCACACTGCTCGCTCTAGTCCAACTCCCGTACTGTTTCCAGTTCGTCTGGTTCCAAACTAAGTTTAAGCGAATCGACCGGAGTGACATGCGCAGTGGCAAACCTGTTTACCCCAAAAACTTGACAAGAGTAATGGTCAAGTCAAAAAATAGTATTGTGATGACAAAAATAGTAACCCAGTGGTTACAACCCCAAACATTAGCAACACAAACCTAATTTGAAGCACATTTGAAAATCATAGTCAATACTCAAACGGAGTATTTTTTTCCCAATATCCTTAAAAATAGTAATAAATTACTCCCAAATAGTAAGGGTAAACAGGTCTGCAGTTGACTAGACCAGAATCGGTGGCTAAAACTTGCCCCTTTTCATCTGTGTACACCCTGCAAAAAAGCCAGCTCCGCGATTATTCCACGGAAGTCTACAGTACTAAAGTTCGGTCACCACAACACTTGCAACAAAATCGTGAAAAAGCCTGCAAGATCAGCTGCGTATAGGTGCGCTGGTTTTGAGGAAGCAGCTAAGCTGTTGGGTGCATCATGGCTGCCAACCTTATGACTATGAAATTCCTGTGGGGGTCCCGGGGCCGCAAAAGCCCCCCGATGGAATCCACGGGCAAAGCCCTTGCTGAAGATTTTTTTGTAAATGGTTTTTGATCTTTTTTGTTGTTTTCGGCGGCATTCGAAGGCCAAAACCGGAAAGAAGCACAACTTATTTTTCATACATGGGCACATCGATTTGGCTGGTCTCAGTTACCCCGAGCGTCTTTTCACCGGTTTCGTCCCCCAAAAAGAGGCTGCTTTCACAAATTATTGTTTAAAAAATGTCCTTTTCGGGAAAAATCAAAAAAGTCATGAGGATTGGCAGCTATGGTGCATGGTTTTGAGGAAGCAGCTAAACTGCTGCTCGCTCCTCCACTCCATTTTCGTCGCTGGAGTAGGATGACATTGGAGGACAGGTGCACATCAGATTCTGGTCACCGTACGCGTCATCGATGCGGGCCACAGTCGGCCAGAACTTGGTGGCGGGGGTGACAAAAGACTGCACAAAAATAACATAAAACTGTAGTTTACTTTGGTGCGGTAAGATAAGGTCATTGTTTAGTGTGTGAAATAACTCTACTAAACGTGCCCATCTCCATAACAGTGTCTGGCAAACGTAGGTCATATATTTGTATTGCCATCACATTTATTAATTAAAAAAAACAAAAACAAAACTTAAAACTTCCCAATACTAATTCACAATTCAACATTACATTCTAATCAATGGGCCTACCGTATCTATACTTACTAACACACATTTTTGCGATTAATTTAATGTGATTAATTATCTTAACTATGGTAGATAAGGTTTGAAACAAAACATTCACTCACAGCAGGGAACGCTCCCATTTCCATTGTGTACGGTCGATTCCACTTGCTGTTGATAATATCAAGCTGTATGTGTGGCGCCATCTGGAAAATAAAAACAGAATGAATTTTTATGAACATAAAGATGTGTCACATTTTTAATTCCAAGAAGAATTCACTTTTATTTACATTGGTTGCTCTTTTCATTTTTTAACGTCTCTTGACAAATATATGGCTGTCCGAGGCCGAGACTGAAACCCATGCAAGTTTGTTTCCTTTTTAAGTTCACATGTCAGTCTCCATGCTTAAAACTACTTACTTTTAGGTCTACTGTTGTAAAAAAAAAAAAAAAAAGGTTCCAAAAAGCTCATGTCTTTTCGCATTTGCTACTTCAAATCTTGATAAAAATCTTAATCTCCTTTAAAAAGAAAAATCTTGTCCCTGAGGACATCCCGGAATCAAGGATGTGTAACATTTCAACATCCAGTATCTTACTAAATATGTGTCTAGCTTTGTTTTCACCTTCTAGTTCTACTTCAAAGGCTCACAAGCAGAGTAAAAGTTTTGAACCTTTCTCAAAATAATTTTGTTTGTTTGTTTTGATTTCAATTTTAAGCTGAACCTCTATATGATTTCAAAACAACTCAAGAAGATATAACATGGTGGATGATTCAAAACATTGACCCGACTATGCAATATTTCTTTTCTATACTGGCCACATTAATTAGTAACATCTTTACTCAATTACAAACAAACTAAACAATAAAACACACAAATTAGGAGTCAACAAACAGGAAAGAAGCCGATGCAATGACATTTGCCAATGTAAACCTCATATACGTATAGCAGATGGTCTTACCTTTAGCGGGTTGACGTCACGGTCCATTCTCCCTTCCTCAATGTCCTGGATCTCTTTCCTGATGGCTGCACACACCAACAAGCAATGGTATCAGGCGAGTGCCTTTTTTCCTTAATTAGTACCAGGGCTAAAGTTTTGTGCACCCTAGAAGGTCAAATGTGTGGCTGTGCTGCACACAATTTTTGGAGGAACCAGATATGATTTTACTATGAAAGACACACAGCTCCACCTTTTCTTCATTGTTCGTTTGTTCTTGTGTAACTTCTTAAATGTTCATGTGCTGAAACTCCCACATTCACCCATGCTTTTACATGACCGTTTATACCCGGCAATACCTTGATTTCGGAGGACGTATGCACAGTATTTTTGTGGTTCTATAACTCACCAAACTCTGACTTAGAATACAGGATCTTTTCCGTGTATATTTGGTTTTTGCTTGCGTTTGTTTGTTTGTTTGCTTAACGCCCAGCCGACCACGAAGGGCCATATCAGGGCGGTGCTGCTTTGACATATAACGTGCGCCACACACAAGGCAGAAGTCGCAGCACAGGCTTCGTGTCTCACCCAGTCACATTATTCTGACACCGGACCAACAGTCCTAGCACTAACCCCATAAAAATGATAATGCCAGACGGAGCAGCCACTAGATTGAAAAATTTCCAAAGTAAATTTTGATTTAATTAATATACTTACCCGAATCACATTAGCATTGAGTCACATGAGATGCTTAGCACTGAAAAACGCTTACCTATCTAAGGGAAGCAACCCCATCACCAAAACGAAAGCGAAAGTAGCTTAGGTAATGAGCAGTCACACTGGGAGTTACCTCCCATATTGGTGTGCACACGTCACTTCCCATAACTCCACGTGTCTACCTACCCTCATACGGCTTTTACACAAACATCAAAAACCATACGCGGGGCAGGCGGGAGGGAATCCAATATGTGATTCGGGTAAGTATATTAATTAAATCAAAATTTACTTTGGAAATTTTTCATTAAATTTCATATTCTTACTCCGAATCACATTAGCAGATAATCATCAAGAAGGCGGTGGGAAAGAAAAATCTAACTCACTCTAAAAACCTTGCCAGGAAGTAGCCCCATGCCAACAAGGCAGGGAGGGCTCGGTGGAAAGAAAATTCTAACTCACACTAATCCTTAGCCAGGAACTGGCACGCTGCCAACAAATCAGGAAGGGAGCGGAGAAACAAACCTGATTGACAGCCAAGGAGTCTCTAATCAAAACTAGCCAAAGGAAAACCTCAGAGGGCTAGTAAGCTGTGCCCAAACCTTCGATCAATCCCACGGACAAAAAAGGGAAAAGGCACAGAGAGAGACCAAAGCTCTGGATTAAATGAACCCGAGCTAAGTAGAGGGGGAAAGACAATCTGCCACCCCCCCCCCCCCCTTTCTTCTTCTAGGAAGGAAAGTTCAACCCAACAAGAAGCGTGGACAAAGAGAGGCAGCTCAAAAAGAAGGGCGACCAATCACCACGTAAAGGAAAGAGAGAGACGTCCTAGTACCAGGTACCCGAGTCCAACTCGATGACGAAAACTCACAAAGAGCGTCAGCGTACATAAGTTCCAAGAACAAAAGAGTACGCAATTCAGTCTGCTTGTAGGAAAATCGAAAGAGAATCCAAACCCCAGACTGAAAGCGAGACTGATAAGCATCAAAAAACCGTGGCGCCAAGCAGTCGAGGAAATTCCCGAGAAAAAATTCTCCGGAAAAGCTGGAAGATACGTTCGTAGCCAAATCGAGAGAAAGCTGAAACTTGGACGAACCAACCAGAAAATGTCTCAGTCTGTCCGTCTTTGAGAGACGGAAGGCCAGACAAAAGGCAAAACCCTTTAGCCATTGTTGCCTGTGGTAGAAAGGTGACCGTAAAAGGAAACCCAACCCAACGGCAGTCGCTCTAACTCTCCTCATTTTAGAATGAGGATGAAGAAAGCGTCGGGTCCACAGACATAGGCACCCGAAAAAGCGAAGTCAAGCAGCTAAACGCTGCCGGACAACGCACAGACTAAGGCTAAGAGCCACAGAGCCCGTAACCCAGACACCATTCCAAAATACCCGCTGAACACCGGCAAAGGAATGACTCAAAGGTTTCGGAATATTAGTTAGCCCTCTGCCGAGAGGAGAGGACTAACCAAAAAACTGAGAGAGAAGGTCAGCCACAAAGGATGATCCTTCGAACTGATATTGCCGAAGACAATGCCCCCTCAGAAAATCTGTATGTCACCTCCGAGGACGACTTAAGTGAAACTTAAGTTTGGACGAAACATCAGAACCAGTCCTTGCTCGAGAAAGGCAGAGCCTGACCCAGCGAAAGACCAACACCGGCCGCATAAGTCAGTCATTGTTCCTAATGCGCCGACGTAACCATGACGTCAGTAAGAGAACAACTCTCCGGCTAACCGGAAATGTGACCGGAACAGCAAATTGTGGCTGAAACGACTGTCACCCTGACCGCCAGAAGCCAGCATACCCGAAGGTCAGCCCGAAACCCACCGGAAGAGATCCCAGAAGATGCTCAAGCCGGTGGACTTAACTCGCTGTGTGAACATCGCTAAAGAGCGAAATCAAATCCCGTCGACACCCAAACGCGTGAGCGAGGTGAAGAGAGGATAAAAACACCTGATCTTCGTTCA
>NW_027128368.1:0-78034 GCF_037325665.1 Littorina saxatilis
GTGGTATTGTTTCTGTGGTGAGAGCGATTCTTAGAGCGAGAGAACATGTCCCCGTTTTAAAGTTGTGGCTTGTTCGGAAAGGAAAAGGGGAGAAAATAAAGAGTGGCGAGAATTTGTTGGGACGGGGCTGGTGGTATTGTTTCTGTGGTGAGAGCGATTCTCAGAGCGAGAGAACTGTGGCTTGTTCGGAAAGGAAAATGGGAGAAAATAAAGAGTGGAGAGAATTTGTTGGGACAGGGCTGGGTGGTATTGTTTCTGTGGTGAGAGCGATTCTCAGAGCGAGAGAACATGTCCCCGTTTTAAGTTGTGGCTTGTTCGAAAGGAAAATGGGGAGAGAAATAAAAGAGTGGAGAGAATTTGTTGGGACGGGGCTGGTGGTATCAACTGGCGCGGCGAATGTTTCTGTCAAGCAAGCAACGACGAGCTGAATAGCGTTGATTTTAATCTCTCTCTCTCTCTCTCTCTTCTCTATTCATTATTTCTATGTACACGGTCGCGCATAGCTGGTTATTTACTTTCAACAACACCAGCTGTGCTTACCACCTATTTAATCTCCTGAGGCGATCTGCGAACGGGGGAGCTCGATTTTATTTCGCGATACCCAGCCGTCAGCGGACAAACACGCGGCCTCCTAATAAATAAAGTCGCTGCGTAGTACGGCACGCTCTCTCTCTGACCTCTCATTCTCTTTCTGAGTAAAAAAAATAAAATAAAATAAAATGTGTGTGAAGTAGTGTGTGGTTTGGTGAGTTCCCCGTTTTAAAAAGTGAACAAACGCAACAAATATGAAACGACGAATTTTTAAAAATGGGGTTTTAATTCAAAGACAGAAACTCGAATAATTTGCACAAGCAACTACTACAGAGAAAAGAGGCTTGACGACGTATCCCTCCGGTCCTGGGATATCCTACTTGCTTTTTAAACAGTTTTTATTCAGTTGCATAGATACAAAGCCGTAATTGAAAGTTGTAATTCGGGGAGAACAACGAGATAAACTTATAAATGTGCTCTTAGAAACAAACGAGTAAAGTAATGTGGCGGACAATATTATAAATGCTGGATGATATTAAACAAATTAACAAGAACAACAACGTAACTATAGCAACAGTGGTACGGAAATCTCACACACACAACGCACACACACACACACACACACACACACAAACACACACACACACACACACACACACACACACACATACACATAGAGACACACACATAGAGACACAGAGGACAATCAGAGAGAGAGAGAGAGAGAGAGAGAGAGAGAGAGAGAGAGAGAGAGAGAGAGAGAGAGAGAGAGAGAGAGAGAGAGAGAGAGAGAGAGAGAGAGATTGCATCCACAATAGATCAATTCGTTGCTCTAATAGCAAAAGGACTAAACATACGGTATTAACAAAAACGTTTGCTGTCTAATATAAATTTCTGAATCTGATGAAACAGTGCTGCGTTTTCATCCAAGGACTTGTCACTATTACCGTACACAGCACACAAAACAGTAATATTATTATTATCTGGTAGAGTATCAATAGTGGTTGCTCTAACATTCGTGTACAATGGACAGTCAAATAAAAAGTGTTCACAATTGCTTGTGTTTGTTGTTATTGTTTGTTAAATTTGTATTGTTTGTTGTTATAAACACAGTTAGAAATAACACCCCCAGTCCGATGAGGACTTACATTTTGAAAAACTTGGTTTCTTCTAGACATAAAAAGTCACACTGTGAACCCCGTCATGTGTTAGCTCGAAAGAGCCTTTTCTCACTTAGCACTTCATTGAAGTCTACATGGAGAAAGACGTGTTGGGTTAATATGGTGGGTATACTGCAATCTAAACACACAAAAAACAAATGAATCCCCCCCCCCCTTCAACACACAGGGGGGTCTTTATCGGACGTGGGGTTATCATCTGAGAGATGATAGTCACGATAAGCACTCACATTTTGAAAAACGTTGTTTTGGTAGAAGATTTTCTTCTGGACATAAAAAGTCACGCTGTAAACCCCCGTCATGTCTTAGGTAGAAAGTGTGTCTTCATCGGCTTGAAATTTCATTGTAATCTACACCGACTAATACTTGTGTGTCTTTCTCTCACTTGCACAGAGTAACACATGATATATCCATCTCGACTCTTGCAATGCCCTAAACCAGCCGGCGTACTTAGTCCATCACTTTCTTTCGTCATTTACACTTCTTTCAATCTAAAAAAAATCTTCACGAAGGATGTTGAACTTTTGTTTGATTCAATCCCTTTTGTTGTCAATCCCATAGAAAACAGTAAACTGATTTGATTTAATCATGAACACAAGAAGCGATCAAAGTGTGACCTGCTCTCAAAGGATTAGGTGTGACCTAACCTACGCTCACATTCCCCACGCCTAGCTCTTGGCCCTTGTTGGACTCGAGCAAGGCGCCGGCCGCGATTCGGACGCACACAGTGTACTCATGGGGCGTGCTAACGGCGTAGTAATTTTATTCCCAAAACTACGAAGAAAATAATTGCAACAAGAAATATTACCAAGTTTATAATTTAACGGAATAACGAAGCCCTTCGGTAAGGACAAACTTTATATTTGTAGCAAGTTAGGGAATGGCAGTCTTAGCGCCATTATTGTAGGAACTAGTTTGTGTGGATGATCTCAAGTTATGCAGGGGTACCGCCAAGGCTTGGCGTGCGGTTCTTTCATTTGCGCTCAAACTCGGGAAGGAGCAGGTTGTGTTCTGTGATGTCTGACAACGCAGGCTGAGAGAATAGCCGGTAGGTGTTTAACTTTAACGCTTTTTGAATATAATTATGTATCTTTTTTGTTCTAATGATGTTTTATATTGATGATTGTTGGTATAAGTAACAATATTTGTACTGTAGGTACCATGAGAAGTTGTGTAAATTGGAATGCTAGAGACCGGTCGAAGATGATTGTCGATAAAGTGTTTCGTGTCTTTGTTGACTAGCTGATATCGCCGAGCCTTTTTGTTTGGGTCAATATTATTTTTTTTGTAAATTATCCCTGCAGTATGGTATAAGACATTTTCGTGGCAAACATGTTTGCTATTTAGGGCTGTGCTGAAAGTCAGGAAATAGTGTTATGTACCAAACTGAGGCCACTGTGGCTGCGATAACCGACCACGTAGGTTTTGCACTCGGAGACAAAGAAAGCTAGGCGTGCCAGCAGTCCACGCGATGTGTTAGCAATTAGTCGGGTTGATGTTATAGCGTATGTTGTTAGTTTTAAGCCAAACGCGTAATTGAAAGTAAAGAATATATTTTGGGTCACCAGTTGAAATGTAGATGAGGCAGTCTGCCACGATTCTTCTTGCCAAATAATGCAAAAGCATGGTGCTGAATACCAACAAACTCAGAATTCTATGCTGGGACCATAAGTATTAGGATTAGTTTAGCCACATTAATTTATAAGGGAGTATATCATGTAGTGTCATGTAGTATTATTATGACATTTCCTCATAATATCTCTTTATCTTTCGCGAGTTTACAACATTTTGTTTTATATTTTACACACAGAAAGGACCTTTCAACTTAAAAAAATAACAACAAGGAAAGCAACCCCGACCCCACAAAGCCAGCCAGCCAGCTAGCCAGATCGTCTCAAATTTTTAACAAAAAAGGTAAATGTGTGTGGTTGACCCCTCCTTTATTTTGTATGTGTGTGTGTGTGTGAGAGAGAGAGAGAGAGAGGAGAGAGAGAGAGAGAGAGAGAGAGAGAGAGAGAGAGAGAGAGAGAAAGAAACAATTTGTCTTTCACTAGTTAGGGGGAAAACAACATCATCAGGTCTAGGGTTTTAAAGAAGGCGCGGTCCACAAAACGAAGGCTCTGTTTGTTCTGTGTGGGACCAAAAACCAAGGCCACAACAGGAGCTGAGAACGGAAAAGGCCACTTCAGAATTTAAAATAAGTAGTTAGTTTAATAATTAAGTCATCAGGTCTAGGGTTATAAAGAAGGCGCGGTCCACAAAACGAAGGCTCTGTTTGTTCTGTGTGGGACCAAAAACCAAGGCCACAACAGGAGCTGAGAACGGAAAAGGCCACTTCAGAATTTAAAATAAGTAGTTAGTTTAATAATTAAGTCATCAGGTCTAGGGTTTTAAAACGTTTAGAAGGTGGACGCGGCCCATGAGGCCATTTTTCCCGCCCCAAGGCCAACGGAGCTGAGTATGAAAAAAAGGCCACTTCAGAATTTAAAATAAGTAGTTAGTTTAATAATTAAGTCATCAGGTCTAGGGTTTTAAAGAAGGCGCGGTCCACAAAACGAAGGCTCTGTTTGTTCTGTGTGGGACCAAAAACCAAGGCCACAACAGGAGCTGAGAACGGAAAAGGCCACTTCAGAATTTAAAATAAGTAGTTAGTTTAATAATTAAGTCATCAGGTCTAGGGTTATAAAGAAGGCGCGGTCCACAAAACGAAGGCTCTGTTTGTTCTGTGTGGGACCAAAAACCAAGGCCACAACAGGAGCTGAGAACGGAAAAGGCCACTTCAGAATTTAAAATAAGTAGTTAGTTTAATAATTAAGTCATCAGGTCTAGGGTTATAAAGAAGGCGCGGTCCACAAAACGAAGGCTCTGTTTGTTCTGTGTGGGACCAAAAACCAAGGCCACAACAGGAGCTGAGAACGGAAAAGGCCACTTCAGAATTTAAAATAAGTAGTTAGTTTAATAATTAAGTCATCAGGTCTAGGGTTATAAAGAAGGCGGAGTCCACAAAACTGAAGGCTCTGTTTGTTCTGTGTGGGACCAAAAACCAAGGCCACAACAGGAGCTGAGAACGGAAAAGGCCACTTCAGAATTTAAAATAAGTAGTTTAATAATTAAGTCATCAGGTCTAGGGTTTTAAAGAAGGCGCGGTCCACAAAACGAAGGCTCTGTTTGTTCTGTGTGGGACCAAAAACCAAGGCCACAACAGGAGCTGAGAACGGAAAAGGCCACTTCAGAATTTAAAATAAGTAGTTAGTTTAATAATTAAGTCATCAGGTCTAGGGTTTTAAAGAAGGCGCGGTCCACAAAACGAAGGCTCTGTTTGTTCTGTGTGGGACCAAAAACCAAGGCCACAACAGGAGCTGAGAACGGAAAAGGCCACTTCAGAATTTAAAATAAGTAGTTTAATAATTAAGTCATCAGGTCTAGGGTTTTAAAGAAGGCGCGGTCCACAAAACGAAGGCTCTGTTTGTTCTGTGTGGGACCAAAAACCAAGGCCACAACAGGAGCTGAGAACGGAAAAGGCCACTTCAGAATTTAAAATAAGTAGTTAGTTTAATAATTAAGTCATCAGGTCTAGGGTTTTAAAGAAGGCGCGGTCCACAAAACGAAGGCTCTGTTTGTTCTGTGTGGGACCAAAAACCAAGGCCACAACAGGAGCTGAGAACGGAAAAGGCCACTTCAGAATTTAAAATAAGTAGTTAGTTTAATAATTAAGTCATCAGGTCTAGGGTTTTAAAGAAGGCGCGGTCCACAAAACGAAGGCTCTGTTTGTTCTGTGTGGGACCAAAAACCAAGGCCACAACAGGAGCTGAGAACGGAAAAGGCCACTTCAGAATTTAAAATAAGTAGTTTAATAATTAAGTCATCAGGTCTAGGGTTTTAAAGAAGGCGCGGTCCACAAAACGAAGGCTCTGTTTGTTCTGTGTGGGACCAAAAACCAAGGCCACAACAGGAGCTGAGAACGGAAAAGGCCACTTCAGAATTTAAAATAAGTAGTTAGTTTAATAATTAAGTCATCAGGTCTAGGGTTTTAAAGAAGGCGCGGTCCACAAAACGAAGGCTCTGTTTGTTCTGTGTGGGACCAAAAACCAAGGCCACAACAGGAGCTGAGAACGGAAAAGGCCACTTCAGAATTTAAAATAAGTAGTTAGTTTAATAATTAAGTCATCAGGTCTAGGGTTTTAAAGAAGGCGCGGTCCACAAAACGAAGGCTCTGTTTGTTCTGTGTGGGACCAAAAACCAAGGCCACAACAGGAGCTGAGAACGGAAAAGGCCACTTCAGAATTTAAAATAAGTAGTTTAATAATTAAGTCATCAGGTCTAGGGTTTTAAAGAAGGCGCGGTCCACAAAACGAAGGCTCTGTTTGTTCTGTGTGGGACCAAAAACCAAGGCCACAACAGGAGCTGAGAACGGAAAAGGCCACTTCAGAATTTAAAATAAGTAGTTAGTTTAATAATTAAGTCATCAGGTCTAGGGTTTTAAAGAAGGCGCGGTCCACAAAACGAAGGCTCTGTTTGTTCTGTGTGGGACCAAAAACCAAGGCCACAACAGGAGCTGAGAACGGAAAAGGCCACTTCAGAATTTAAAATAAGTAGTTAGTTTAATAATTAAGTCATCAGGTCTAGGGTTTTAAAGAAGGCGCGGTCCACAAAACGAAGGCTCTGTTTGTTCTGTGTGGGACCAAAAACCAAGGCCACAACAGGAGCTGAGAACGGAAAAGGCCACTTCAGAATTTAAAATAAGTAGTTAGTTTAATAATTAAGTCATCAGGTCTAGGGTTTTAAAACGTTTAGAAGGTGGACGCGGCCAACACCAGGAGGCCATTTTTCCCGCCCCAAAGGCCAACGGAGCTGATTATGTTCTGAGAAAGAACGGGTAAAAAGGCCATTTAGGTTTAGACTGTAAATTAGGTAAGTTTAATTAAGTTTTAGTCATCAGGTCTAGGTTTTAAAACGTTAGAAGGTGGACGCGGCCCACTAAGGCCATTTTTCCCGCCCCAAGGCCAACGGAGCTGAGTATGAAAAAGAAGGCCATTTAGGTTTAGAATTTAAAATAGGTAGTTTAATTAAGTTTTAGTCATCAGGTCTAGGTTTTAAAACGTTAGAAGGTGGACGCGGCCCACTAAGGTCATTTTTCCCGCCCCAAGGCCAACGGAGCTGAGTATGAAAAAAGGCCATTTAGGTTTAGAATTTAAAATAGGTAGTTTAATTAAGCCATCAGGTCTAGGTTTTAATTTAGCGGGATTATAAGACGACGGCGGAGATGTATTTGTGCGGGCAACAGAGGGGGTTTGCTTTCGCATATAGCTAGCTTTAGAATTTAAAATAGGTGCTCCCATGGGGTCGCCTTCACGCGGCGGGAGTGTTTCCACAGAGCACCCCTTTACTTCACTTCTTTTGTCTTATTTCAGCCTTACCAGTCCTTTCACCTATAGCGTAAAGAGACGGAATGAGAGAGAGAGACGGAATGGGAGAGAGAGACGGAATGAGAGAGAGAGAGAGAGAGAGAGAGTCCAGGCCGAGAGTGAGTCTGGAACACATAACAAAGAAAAAGAGAGTACCAAAAAAAGAGAAACTTTTCGAACCTCTACGACAGTAACGAGTTGTATAGTGAGATTGCATCATGTAACAGCCAAGTGGTCAGTAGGTAAAGCTATTTAGGTTCCAAGGGTTCAAGTCAGTGATAATGTAAGCAGAAACGAGACATTAATACCAAAGTGTATCTAACGGTCAATGATTGTCTTAGAAGACCCGTCAAAGTTTGTTTAAGATAAGGAGTTAAGAGGAACGAACTGGTTTATTATGAGCGTAAGTTGGCACATGTTTGACTATTAGCAAGTTCGCAGTTGTCTATGGTAAAATTAGAACAAAATGGAAATAATCACCGGATGTTGAATAGCCAAGTAGAAAAGACGGGTTAGAAAACCGAAAGTCACAGGACGGAAGAATAGGCCTATAATAAGGAAAGACGGAGAAAGATATATAAAGGATGATTAAATTGATCGCTCTGTCTGCCCTGATTACCTGAAGAAGTATAAGACGTCAGTCCAACCTGTGCCTAAATTAGCTACGGTGTATGACGACAATGTGAATATATTTTGTTGTGATTATTCTCAAAGTAACTTCTTAAATTGTTTTCCGAATTGTGTGTGGTATATGAAGCTCCTTTCTCCTCTAAAGGTTTTGTGGAATGTTATTTTCTCTCTAGTCTAAACCTGTGTGATGTCGGTACTGTCAGTTATGTGTGTGTACTTTCGGTTCGCGTGTGTTCGTTGTATACGCCCACCGTGGTGGATCGCCAAGACTGGCACACTCAGTCCTATAGCAACCCACGCGACAACTAAACATACCACACCACAACGACATCACCACTCCTACCAACTCGTGCACCATACATTCACACACTAACTCAACCGCACAGCGGAACAGCCATGACAATCAACAATACGCACCACAATACGCGAAACGTATCAGCACCCCCCAAAAAAATAAAAAAATAAAAATCCACCCCGTGCGATACATACATTAACACACACAGACACACGCAACGGTGGCGCGGCAATATGTGTCTATTTTGTGCACTATGTTTTATGTTCGTTTAAAACAATAAAAAAACCTTTGTCATATCAATTACTATTTGAGTTATATCACTGTACGGATGTGATGTGTGAGGCGAGTGTGTGGCACTGAGAGTTTGCTTTTATCTTGTGTTTTCTTATCGTCTTGTAAAATGTCGTGTGACTATATCATTTATAAATCCAAGCATCCCCAAAACATTCAACCACAATAATAATGCTTGTAATACATCAACACATTAAAACAATAAAATAAAAAGAAAGTTACTCTCATCCAGAGAGAGAGAGAGACACACACACACACACTTACACACACACTTACACACACACTTACACACACACTTACACACACAGCTTTTTTAAATATTTATTTCGAAGATGTACTTTTTTACCCGAAATTCACGCCCATATTTTTTTACGACACACACAACTCAAACCTTACAATTCTAAAAAAACAACAACAACAACAACAACAACAACAACAACAACAACAACAACTATATTCATTTCTCTTTCTTCTCTCTGGTTGGGGGAGCACTCTCACCGGCGGCCTGCTTTCTTCTTTTCTTAGAAATGAGGATAACAAACTTTCACACAATCAAAAGTGTTCGCATAAAAAAAAGGTTCACATCACAAAACATCCATGATATTGAGGTAATACAGCGGGAGTCACTTAGTGACCAGGGTTGTTGTTTTTGCGGAAGTTTGTGTGTCTACCGTCCAATAGCTGTTTTTTCTGACTTTGTTGGTTTTTTCCCTCTCTTGATTTGTTTTTTTAAGGACCCGTCAGATTTGACTGTAACAAAGATGAGACATTAATTTTATTTAAAGACTCTGTTATAGCCCAAGTAGAAAACTCTTTGCTCTATGCTCCTGTTATATTTTCAGTATCCCTACACTGCCTGAGATCGAATTTGGCCATGTGGAAACCCCCACACGGCTTCCTCCATGTAGACTACAATGATGTTTTAAGCGGGGAAAGGTCCTTTCGAACTAAGACATGACGGGGTTTATAGCGTGACTTTTTATGTCTAGAAGAAAATCTTCTACCAAAAATACGTTTTTAAAATTTGAGTCCTTAGCGGACTATGAACAGCAACACAAACAGATTCTCCATTCTTTCTCTACCCCGAATGATCCAAGGGAAGTAACCTCCTCCTCCTCGGGCTGTTACATTGTCTTCGATGTATAAGTAGTGGTCAAGCTGTTACATTGTCTTAGATGTATAAGTAGTGGTCAAACTGTTACATTGTCTTAGATGTATAAGTAGTGGTCAAACTGTTACATTGTCTTAGATGTATAAGTAGTGGTCAAGCTGTTACATTGTCTTAGATGTATAAGTAGTGGTCAAGCTGTTACATTGTCTTAGATGTATAAGTAGTGGTCAAGCTGTTACATTGTCTTAGATGTATAAGTAGTGGTCAAGCTCTTACATTGTCTTAGATGTATAAGTAGTGGTCAAGGGGGGGCAACCACAGACACGTTCTCATAACGGTGATTATGAACAGCAACACAAACAGATTCTCCATTCTTTCTCTACCCCGAGTGATCCAAGGGAAGTAACCTCCTCCTCGGGCTGTTACATTGTCTTAGATGTATAAGTACTGGTCAAGGGGGGGCAACCACAGACACGTTCTCATAACGGTGATGCTGTATCAACAGTCCTCTCTCTGCATGTGTGTGTATGTGTGTGTGAGTGTGTGAGTGTGTGTGTGTTATAAAAAAACCCGTTAATTATCAATTCCCCGTACAGTCAGCTAGCTAACTTAGAACGACTCAAAATGCGATTAATGGGAAGTAATTCATCATAAATGGTTATGTAGAAATGTTTAGTTATTACTTCCCTTAACGTTACTATGTATACGTGTCCGGGCCGTGTGTACAGTGAGTGTGTGTGTGTATGTGTGTGTGTTTGTTCGTGTGTGTGTATGTGTGTGTGTTTGTTCGTGTGTGTGTGTGTTGTGTGTGTGTGTGTGTGTGTGTATCAAATATTGATCTTAGAAATGGTACATCGAAGATCATACATAACAAACACGTCATGTGCTACGCATGTGCTCACGCACGCAAACACACACATACACACACACACACGCATACAAACACACTTACACACAAATACATACAAGTCTTGTTATTGGTTTTTTTCTTTTATTTATTGACACGCCATTAAAATGCACAACAAATACACATCTATAGATAGCTCAGGTGGTAGAGCACTGGACTTGTGATCGAAAGGTTCGACACTCAACCTTTCAACCACTTCATAATATCGCTTCATAGGGTTTGTTGAAGTCATACTGCACAGATGACGGAAGAACGAGGCGGTGACGACGAAGACTGAAGGTACCGGAGCGCACACTGGCTTTAAATATACGGTCTTGTAAATCTGGCACGCACTTCATTCACGATTCGACGCACACAAGCCCCATTCTATCCTTGGCGGATGATGACTTTATTCAGTTATTCTGCAGAAAAAACAAAATGCTGGAGAAAAACTGTCTTTTCTGCAGCATTTCTGGATAATCTTCACCACCAACCCTTGACTTGAAGTAAAGTCGATTATAATTGGCCGTTTTTAGCCGGGCGGTCGAGGCTTTCTCCTCCTCGTTTGAGTTAGCAGAATTTTGCTGCGTGGGTGATTCTTTATTTGGTGTTTTAACGTCGTTTTCAACCACGAAGGTTATATCACGACGAGGGAAAGGGGGGGAGATGGGATAGAGCCACTTGTTAAGTGTTTCTTGTTCACAAAAGCACTAATCAAAAAATTGCTCCAGGGGCTTGCAACGTAGTACAATATATGACCTCACTGGGAGAATGTAAGTTTCCAGTACAAAGGACTAAACATTTCTTACATACTCGGCTTGACTAAAATCTTTACAAACATTGACTATATTCTATACAAGAACCACTAAACAAGGGTAAAAGGAGAAACATAATCCGTTAGTCGCCTCTTACGACATGCGGGGGGCAGAGAAATAAGGATGTGGAAAAGAAGACTTTTGGTAAATGAAATAAAGGTGATGGATCCAGTCAGATAGAAATAAGACAACAAGAAAAGAATTGGAAATCTGCAGGGAATAGTAGGGAGAGTTTTCTTGGAAGGAAATATAGGTGAAAGGACTGGTAAGGCAGAAATAAGACAAAAGAAGAGAAGTAAAGGGGTGGGGTAGCTCTGTGGAAACACTCCCGCCGCGTGAAGGCGACCCCATGGGAGCATGCGTGGGTGATTGATCGTTTGTAAAAGCAGGGACGCTTCGAATGTGGCTTGCCGTATTATTGGCGAGAAATCCCTCTAGGAATCCTATCGCTTTACTGGCTAAAGCTTGACATCTCTCTTCTTCGGTTTCGTTTTGCTTTAAGGGTGGTAAACGATGAAACATCGTCCCGCTCTCATATTGTATGACATTGCGCAGTTCCATCGCGTTTTGTATACTAGCGGTAGAAACAATTGCGGGATACACAATATGGCTGGTGTCTTTCAACACTCTGGTGGCTGTGACAGTTTTTGATAAACTCGTGTTGTGTCTTTCTATAAATACTCTGCGAATCGCACTGTTGAAAATCTTCCATAATTGACATTGTAAGCAATTCATTTTCCTTCGTCATCTGTAAACCAGAACCTGACAGAAGTCACAACACTTCGGTAGTGCGAACATTTTCCGAGTGACTACCGAGTGATTAAAAAAGTACAAACCCGTTTTTGGAGAAGTCCCGTTTTTCTGATAACAGGTTTTCTGAGAGATCACACTCTACGGGAATCAGACTGTTTAGAGCAAACAAGTTGACGCTTTTTTGCTTCAAGCTGACACACGCCCGCTTCTTCTTTGTTGTTGTTGTTGTCGTTGTTGTTGTTGTTGTTGTTGTTGTTGTTGTTGTTGTTGTAGCATGAATGAGAGTCTAAGTGAGGCAAGAGCAACCTGACAAAGTTCCACGCTGACAAAAAGGACACTAGATACACATCCTTCCCTTCACACACACATACACAATTTTGATATATAGTTTTAATTAAACAATAACCAATACTAAGTCAGGCAATGAGGTAGATTTCTCCCGCCGGGCGAATTCTTCCTCATCACCCAAACCACCTCGAAAAGTAACGGCCGATTTTACCTCTACAGATTTCAAAACCCATCCAAAAGCGCCCTTTAGGTCGTCTTCATACACCTGGTACCGTTCTCCAACAAATATATTGACGCCCCCTGGGACATCTGGCGTTAGAGATGCCTTGGTTATCTTTGGGGATAGATCCATCACTTCCCGCACGGCCACGAGTGCCAGTTCGGGTGGTACGCACACGAAGGTTTTCCTTTTGCCTCCCGGCCGTATATCAAACCGTTTTCTGGGCCCGGACGTAGCCACTCCAGGAGATACCCCAGCAAAACGCGCCAGCTCCATGTTTTTTGATTGCACACGATCCATAATAATTGTAGCAGTTCTATTTATGAAGAGGCTATCGTCTAAGTGACAAAATGAAGGTCTTACCTTGGCTAATATAGGGGGCTCGATATCACGTGACTACAACAGACCCCGGGCTGATTCTACAGACCTTGGACTGATACTACAGACTCCGCTCAAATACTACAGACTCCGCTCTAGTACTCCTCTGCTGCTAATAGTACTCCCGCTTGCTACGGTCTGCCGCGACCCCACGGTTAATCGCTGGGATGCAGTTCCCTGTCAGGTTTGTAAAGCTAATGGTATGGAATCTTTTTCAACCTTCTCGGTCAGGTTTAACTCAACCGTGACTTTGCCCGAAGTAGCCACAGAGATTGCCGTTGTGATGATGAGGTAGATTTCTTCCGCCGGAGGAATTATTCCCCATCCACCCAAACCACCTCTAAAAAGCAACGGCCGCGAAGTTTATCTCACTAGTGCAGACCTCGGGGGCTGATACTACATACCTTTTGGACCTGATAACAGGTTTTCCTCCTGAGAGATCACACTCTATACGGGAATCAGACTGTTTAGAGCAAAACAAGTTGACGCTTTTTACTTCAAGCTGACACACGCACGCTTCTTCTTTGTTGTTGCTGTTGTTGTTGTAGCATGAATGAGAGTCTAAGTGAAGCAAGAGCAACCTGACAAAGTTCCACGCTGACAAAAAGGACACTAGATACACATCCATACCGTCACACACACACACACACACACACACATAACTTTGCCCGAAATAGCCACAGAAGTTGCCGTTGAATGATGAGGTAGATTTCTCCCGCCGGGTGAATTCTTCCTCATCCACCCAAACCACCTCTAACGGCCGCGAAGTTTATCTCACTAGTGCAGACCTCGGGGGCTGATACTACATACCTTTTGGACCTGATAACAGGTTTTCCTCCTGAGAGATCACACTCTATACGGGAATCAGACTGTTTAGAGCAAAACAAGTTGACGCTTTTTACTTCAAGCTGACACACGCACGCTTCTTCTTTGTTGTTGCTGTTGTTGTTGTAGCATGAATGAGAGTCTAAGTGAAGCAAGAGCAACCTGACAAAGTTCCACGCTGACAAAAAGGACACTAGATACACATCCATACCGTCACACACACACACACACACACACACATAACTTTGCCCGAAATAGCCACAGAGGTTGCCGTTGAATGATGAGGTAGATTTCTCCCGCCGGGTGAATTCTTCCTCACCCACCCAAACCACCTCTAACGGCCGCGAAGCTTATCTCACTAGTGCAGACCTCGGGGGCTGATACTACATACTTTTTGGACCAATCGTTGCACGGGATCTGCTGTAGTCCGTGATAGCGAGCCCTATAGTCGTTCGTGCCGTCCTACGCAATTAACTCATTCATGCGTCCTCTTTTCCTCAGTTCTCGCTATCAATTCGTTTTCGTTTACGCGGAGGACATGACGTGTCATCATCATCATCAACAGCAGCAGAATTATTGACACGTTTTTTTTTCAAGTATTTCAATCAGATCTACTACAGTAAATATTTGAAAACCCTGAAGCAATACGAACAACTCATCCATGAAAATCTCACCATACTCTTCCGCTTCTCGATTGCTTGGATACAACAGAGGTTGAAAATCGATCAATCGTTCCACTCCACGATTGGTATGGAATCTTTTTCAACCTTCTCGATCAGGTTTAACTCAACCGTGACTTTGCCCGAAGTAGCCACAGAGATTGCCGTTGTGATGATGAGGTAGATTTCTTCCGCCGGAGGAATTCTTCCCCATCCACCCAAACCACCTCTAAAAAGCAACGGCCGAGTTTATCTCACTGGTGCAGACTTCGCTCTAATACTACAGACTTCGCTCTAATACTACAGACTCCGCTCTAATACTCCTCTGCTGCTAATAGTACTCCCGCTTGCTACGGTCTGCCGCGACCCCACGGTTAATCGCTAGGGATACAGCTCCCTGTCAGATTTGTAAAGCTAATGGTATGGAATCTTTTTCAACCTTCTCGGTCAGGTTTAACTCAACCGTGACTTTGCCCGAAGTAGCCACAGAGATTGCCGTTGTGATGATGAGGTAGATTTCTTCCGCCGGAGGAATTATTCCCCATCCACCCAAACCACCTCTAAAAAGCAACGGCCGAGTTTATCTCACTGGTGCAGACCTCGGACTGATACTACAGACTTCGCTCTAATACTACAGACTCCGCTCTAATACTCCTCTGCTGCTAATAGTACTCCCGCTTGCTACGGTCTGCCGCGACCCCACGGTTAATCGCCGGGATGCAGTTCCCTGTCAGGTTTGTAAAGCTAATGGTATGGAATCTTTTTCAACCTTCTCGGTCAGGTTTAACTCAACCGTGACTTTGCCCGAAGTAGCCACAGAGATTGCCGTTGTGATGATGAGGTAGATTTCTTCCGCCGGAGGAATTATTCCCCATCCACCCAAACCACCTCTAAAAAGCAACGGCCGAGTTTATCTCACTGGTGCAGACTTCGCTCTAATACTACAGACTTCGCTCTAATACTACAGACTCCGCTCTAATACTCCTCTGCTGCTAATAGTACTCCCGCTTGCTACGGTCTGCCGCGACCCCACGGTTAATCGCCGGGATGCAGTTCCCTGTCAGGTTTGTAAAGCTAATGGTATGGAATCTTTTTCAACCTTCTCGGTCAGGTTTAACTCAACCGTGACTTTGCCCGAAGTAGCCACAGAGATTGCCGTTGTGATGATGAGGTAGATTTCTTCCGCCGGAGGAATTCTTCCCCATCCACCCAAACCACCTCTAAAAAGCAACGGCCGCGAAGCTTATCTCACTAGTTGCAGACCTCGGGCTGATACTACATACCTTTTGGACCAATCGTTACACAGGATCTGCTGTAGTCCGTGATAGCGAGCCCTATAGTCGTTCGTGCCGTCCTACGCAATTAACTCATTCATGCTTTCTCTTTTCCTCAGTTCTCGCTATCAATTCGTTGTCTTTTACGCGGAGGACATGACGTGTCATCATCATCAACAACAACAGAATTATTGACACGTTTTTCAAGTATTTCAATCAGATCTACTTCAGTAAATATTTGAAAACTCTGAAGCAATACGAACAACTCATCCATGAAAATCTCACCATACTCTTCCGCTTCCCGATTGTTCGGATACAACAGAGGTTGAAAATCGATCAATCGTTCCACTCCACGATTGGTATGGAATCTTTTTCCTTCTCGGTCAGGTTTAACTCAACCGTGACTTTTTGCCCGAAGTAGTAGCCACAGAGATTGCGTTGGATGATGAGGTAGGATTTTCTCGTCTGCCGAACGAATTCTTCCTCACCACCTAAACCACCTGTAAAAAGTAACGGCCGCGAAGTTTATCTCACTAGTTGCAGACCTCGGGCTGATACTACATACTTTTGAACCAATCGTTGCACGGGATCTGTTGTAGTCCGTGATAGCGAGCCCTAGATTTTAAACGACAACGCGGGTTCCATGTCTTCCCTCGAGGTGTGTGTCCACGCAAGCAAAAATGCATACGAACAGGATAGATATATATACTTCAATCAGAGCTACTATAGCTGGGTGCCCATGCTGGTGAGACAAAAAAACCAACAACAACAAAATTATGCCTTTACTTCTTGGGTATCAACCTCATCATAGCCATAGTCTTGCCACAAACTGTCGCGGTTACTGCGGATGAATGAACAGAATTTAGACTCGCGCCAGTGCTCAAAGAAGGGGTCATCGTGATGTCGCCACTGGGTCAACACAATGTTACAATACTGGCATTTGACTCTGTGTTTTTTTTTATTGGTAAAGTCCACAGATAGAAGAGACAAACCAGCTTCCGCCATTTTCTCTGGGGTTAATGTTGGATAATCTCTTTTCCACACCGTAGAAGAATCGAACGAATCAAATCTTCGCGACGCCGCTTCCAGAGATTTCATTTCGGAAGAAGCGGCGGGCATGACGTTCTTCTTCGGTGCGTTTTGGAGTATGCTTTTCACGATGAAGGCGCATTTAACATTATTGTCAATTGTGTTTTGGTCGAGTTGATCTCCCAATACACAGTGTAGAGGATCTTTTTTGTATTGCTCGTACAACAAGAAATTCACAATTCTGTGTTTCAGTTGTAGTATCGGGGAATCAGCTGTCCCCTTGTTTGCCAGCCTTTTATTTCGAATCTGGCCAAGCAAAAAATCCTCGTCATAGGCAAAAAGCTGCTCTGTCATTTTCAAACCCAAATTGCTCGTATCCAAAATCCATTGAACGAGCTCATCGTGAATGTCTACCAGATTGTACCCTAACACTTCTTCCGTGAGAACGAGAAAAGCACAGAGCAAATCTTCTTCTCCTTCCTTAGGAACTGATTTGGTGTCGATACGGGGAGTCCTCTGAAAGTGTAAGATCCAAGTCGAAAGAACTTCCAAAACGATGCGATCATCAATCCGAGGTAATACCATCCGTTCGTGACCTCGAAGTTGTTCTCCAACTTGACTGTGAGAAGATAAGTATTTTAGATCCCGGAAAGAAATAAATCTCGCCTCCCTCTCTCTGTCGAAAAACAACAAAGATGTCAGTTGACTGTTCAGATAATCTACTTTCTTTCTCTCAGCGTCTTGTAAGTTGGGTTTTTTGACCATGTCAAGCATATACTTACAATATTCTACTGTTTGTTGGGCGCTCTGGTTTTGAAGTATTCTCATCAGGATGACGGGAACCGGTGGAGTAGTATACTGGCCGGTTAAAATATTGTACGCATCCACAAAAGAGAAATACCATACGCATGCTTTACAACTTCGCGCACACTCGCCTTTGTGCGGACAAAAGTCATGAATTGCGCTGGCAAGGTCTGGTGACTCATGTTCCCCACAACATTGTGCTAACATATACAAGCTCGATTTGATCAAGGAAATGATCCTTTTTAGATCGCAGAGTTCCTGTGAATTTGATGTGGCACAGTCGTGAGTTTGACAAAATGTGTTTCTCATAGCGTCATAAATGATAACCGCTGTAGATGATGGGCAGTCCTTATTCGCGGATTCGCCTCTGTGGTGTCTGAAAGCTTCCGTCAGGTGTTGCGGGAAAGTCGAGCATTTTAAGTTGAATAGTGACACCATTAGTTTTGAAGCCAGGGGTGTTAATAGGTCGATCGCGATCTGTTTGTTTGGTTCCACCTTTTCAATCCACCACGAACGACACAAGTTGTCAGACGGTGGGTTTTTCCACATCAAAAAAGGTTCGACACCCAACCTTTCAATCACATCATAATATCGATGCATAGGCTTCGTTGAAGTCATACTGTACAGATGACGGAAGAACGAGGCGTTTGGCGACGAAGGGTGGCGTTCAACTGAATAAGGTCCTACTACAAGCGAGACTGACACGGACCGCTGGCACACTGGCTTTAAATACGCGGTCTTGTAAATCTGGCACGCACTTCACTGATTCACGATTCGATGCACACAACCCCGATTCGGAGCACGGTGTGAATTTCTGTACCTGTAGCCGGCTTTCGAACGACGCGCCACACCCCTCAAGCTGATGTATTCTGTAGTAGTCTTATGATCTCTTGAGTTGTTGTTTACTTTCCAAACTGCTTTTCTCAAATTCGCGTTAGACTACAGGCAAACTTCCCATTTACGTCCGTGTCTCGCTTGTAGTAGGACGCTGGTCATCAGTATGGTAGCGGATGGGTAAGTCTTCTTCACTTGGTCAATGAGACGTTGCCACTGCTCTTCGAGAATCACTCTGTTCGAACACCCCTTTGTAGAAAAACTGACAACCACAAGCTCCACTTCGGGATCCGTCTTCTTCCTAAAAAGACTGCCGCACAAACTTTTGATTTTGGATTTTAATATCACATGCACATTTTCTGCCAGTGCTTGCCACATTTCAAATAGCCTTCCACCGACCATAGTCTCGTCGCCCAAAAAGATACATATGTCCGGTAGACGCCGTGATGTCACAGTCCTAATGGGCTTGCCGACAACTCCAAGTCGGTCTTTGTCTGGCCCGTCCTCGTGACAAGACGTCAAAACAGAAATATTATTCTCGGCAGCCATCATCATCGTCACCTGAGTTGAAGTAACGATAGTTTCACTCGGTAGAAGGGGAGCGGCGAGCAGCTCACCTATCGTCACCGAGGGAGAGAAATATATATATAAAGAGGATACACAAGTTCAGGCGGCTTTTATACTCTTGAGCTACCACCATGGAGACGGAAATTGGGTCGATAGTTAGAAAACTCTCAGAATGCGCTCTCGGTTCGCCCTGTTACTTTCTACCGCATACAGACCAAAAGGGTATGTTTGTGGTCGCAAATCCTTACGGTCTTCGAAAAAGAATATTACAGCAAGCAGAACAAGACGTTACAGTAAACACTAATAAACACGTCTACACGCCGATCTCTACAGACGAAATCATTCGTGGAGAATCGTCACCATTCTATATGTACGACGACGAGAGAGAGCGAAACACACACCACAGAAAAAAAGGGGAGGAGGCAGAAGAGCACCAACATGCGACGCCGCCGCTCGAAGATAAAGGGCAGTTGAGAAATATCAAAACCCAGCTCGTTCACCATGGGTTCAGCAACACGTTCAACGTTTCATCCTACGATATCAGTCGACTATTTTCGCATTCTGCTCTTGGATTAGATTCAAACTACACATGGAAAGAACTGCACGCGTCTATTTGTAAAAAAAAGAAAGAAAGTATGTGAAACTATTCTGTCGGCTGCTTTTTTAAGCGGATACAAACACCTTGACTTCACTTGGTATACACATACCCTTGCGACTCCAAGAACGAATGTTTTGGAAAGTACATCCACTCATCCTATGACGAGGAGGAGGCTAGCAACATCTGTTACTGCCTTTTACCATCCAGCTTTTATAGGATAGATTACATTACAAAATCACCGGCGCATCTTGAGATGTGGATACACTGTTGTTCGTTTAAAGTAGCCGGTTATATGACCAAAAGAGAGTCGCCAGTTCATGATTTCTTGTTGGACAAAAGAAATGCTACGTTTCATTTTAATGTAAAACTAACTTTTGAGTATATGCTGTGTCACTTGGCAAAACGATCGACGGTGTCTGGTACGAATCTGTTTACACTGCCCGTTTTTCCCAAAAGACGTTCCGGTGTCAGGTGATGGTAAGTAATTTGGAGGGACCCTTTATCCCTCGGGAAAATCTACGAGTAGATATGCCTGCTTCCTTCGTTCAGAAATGCACGCGATTTAAGCTTCTCGATCATGACTTGACAATACTCTTTACTGACCCGATTGTTCGCGAGACTATTATTCCCTATCGCACTGTCAATTGTTCTATTAATTCTATCGATCGTTTCCGAGCTAAGGTGTTCCTGATTGATAATTAACCACTGTTTAGTCTTTTCCACGAGGGTACCTTTAAGTTTCTCCGTGATGGCCAGGAGACTTATATATACGTGCCCACAGTTTCCAGCTTATCGTTAATATGATCAAACACGTCAAACGTTGAAATATAGTCAGCACGCTCTTCTGCGTTACTCACGTTCATTTCAGATTCATTATCGTAAACGTGGTGCAAGGTTTGTTGGAATAGACTTTCAATTTTTTCCCTGGCAGTCCGCTCGCTCATCAGAAGAGGAAATGAATCCGTTTTATTCTTTGGTGGAAACAATGCGACGCGATCGGTCACTTATCAGTCATCTCAAACAGAAAATCATTCTGCACAATGCGAGACACACATCATACAAAGAACAAAGAATCAAATTGTTGCGCTCCACAATGCGCTTCTGACCGGTTTACAATCAGTTTAAATTTTAAGTAAGAGGCTGCTCAAAGTGTGTGTGTGACTCCGACTCGATCATTCGAACATCAAGTTTTGTTCTCAACAGTTTAAAAGAACCGGATCCGCATTATTCGGCACTTTCTCTTTTGGGGCCGGATGAGTGTGAACTGTGTAACCTATGCTGCATCAAGAAACTTCGAATAGAATTCATACAGTTTGAAAAAGCATTAAGCAAGCACATACTTTCGCCGCTGTACGGAAAGAGAATAAACGCCCTATTTGCAGTTCTTCAAAACTATCGCGTCAACTCAGAGTTTTCGTGGATGTTTAGACAAATTGACCCAAGTATTTTCATGCGTCATTTTTTAGAAGATTCTTTATGCGCATATAACTTAACTTTGATCCGAAATCGGGCATCCGAATCGGTATACATTCCCTGCCTGACGGGCTTCGCAGCGGCAGCCTTGCAATACCATTTGGCGGTGTCAACACTACCAGAAAAAGTCCGTGCGTGCGTTTCTCGAAATCAAAAACTCACAAACAAGATATGAAAGAAAAACTTCAAACAAGAATGAAAGGGAAAAACCCACAACATTTGAAACACATTTGAAATTAAAGAAATGAAAAAGGAGAAATCAAGAGGATCCCTTTTTCCCCGTCACTTTTATTTGTGGCGATGTCTTGCGACAGGATATAAACGTATACTTGGAGGGGGTAACTTCTCACCCAATACAACCATCAGTCATCTCAAACAAATGTTTGAAAAAGAAGAAGAAGAAGAAGACGAAGAGCAACTCTACACTCAAGAAATTTACAACAACTTTATTTCTAGACTCGAAAACCACAAACGAAAAACAAGAAGGAAAGTGGGAAAAACCCACAACGTTTGAAACTAAATTAAAGAAGTGAAAAAGAAAACCAAGAGGATTCCTTTTCACCGTCATTTCTTTGGTGTTGATGTCTTGCGACAGGATATTAATGTATATACTTGGAGGGGGTAACTTCTCACCCAATACAACCATCAGTCATCTCAAACAAAAGTTTGAAAATGGAGAAGAAGAAAAAAGATGAAGAAGAGCAACTCTACACTCAAGAAAATATGAGTGTTTGTTTTAGACTCGAAACGAAAAAACGAGAATGAAAGGGGGGAAAAACCCACAACGTTTGAAACAAAATTAAAGAAGTGAAAAGCAACTCTACACTCAAGAAATTATGATGTGCAACTTTGTTTTAGACTCCAAACGAAAAACGAGAATGAAAGGGGGGAAAAACCCACAACGTTTGAAACAAAATTAAAGAAGTGAAAAAGGAGAAACCAAGAGGACCCTTTTCCCGTCATTTTTTGTGTCGATGTCTTGTGTCAGAGCAACTCTACACTCAAGAAATTTACAACAACTTTTGATTTAGACTCGAAACGAAAAACGAGAATGAAAGGGGGAAAAACCCACAACGTTTGGAACAAAATTCAAGAAGTTGAAAAGGAAAACCAAGAGGACCCTTTTCCCGTCATTTTTTGTGTTGATGTCTTGCGACAGGATATTAATGTATATACTTGGAGGGGGTAACTTCTCACCCAATACAACCATCAGTCATCTCAAACAAAAGTTTGAAAATGGAGAAGAAGAAAAAGATGAAGAAGAGCAACTCTACACCCAAGAAAATATGAGTGTTTGTTTTAGACTCCAAACCAAAAACGAGAATGAAAGGGGGGAAAAACCCACAACGTTTGAAACAAAATTAAAGAAGTGGAAAAGCAACTCTACACTCAAGAAATTATGATGTGCAACTTTGTTTTAGACTCCAAACGAAAAACGAGAATGAAAGGGGGGAAAAACCCACAACGTTTGAAACAAAATTAAAGAAGTGAAAAAGGAGAAACCAAGAGGACCCTTTTCCCGTCATTTTTTGTGTCGATGTCTTGTGTCAGAGCAACTCTACACTCAAGAAATGTACAACAACTTTTGTTTTAGACTCGAAACGAAAAACGAGAATGAAAGGGGGAAAAACCCACAACGTTTGGAACAAAATTCAAGAAGTTGAAAAGGAAAACCAAGAGGACCCTTTTCCCGTCATTTTTTGTGTTGATGTCTTGCGACAGGATATTAATGTATATACTTGGAGGGGGTAACTTCTCACCCAATACAACCATCAGTCATCTCAAACAAAAGTTTGAAACTGGAGAAGAAGAAAAAAGATGAAGAAGAGCAACTCTACACTCAAGAAAATCTGAGTGTTTGTTTTAGACTCCAAACCAAAAACTCGCAAACAAGAATGAAAGTGGGGAAAAACCCACAACGTTTGAAACAAAATTAAAGAAAACCAAGTCAGAGCAACTCTACACTCAAGAAAATCTGAGTGTTTGTTTTAGACTCCAAACCAAAAACTCGCAAACAAGAATGAAAGTGGGGAAAAACCCACAACGTTTGAAATTAAAGAAATGAAAAGGGAAAACCAAGAGGACCCTTTTCCCGTCATTATTTGTGTCGATGTCTTGTGTCAGAGCAACTCTACACTCAAGAAATTTACAACAACTTTTGTTTTAGAGTCCAAACTAAAAACGAGAATGAAAGGGGGGAAAACCCACAACGTTTGAAACAAAATTAAAGAAGTTGAAAAAGAAAACCAAGAGGACCCTTTACCCGTCATTATTTGTGTCGATGTCTTGTGTCAGAGCAACTCTACACTCAAGAAATTTACAACAACTTTTGTTTTAGAGTCCAAACTAAAAACGAGAATGAAAGGGGGAAAAACCCACAACGTTTGAAACAAAATTAAAGAAGTTGAAAAAGAAAACCAAGAGGACCCTTTACCCGTCATTATTTGTGTCGATGTCTTGTGTCAGAGCAACTCTACACTCAAGAAATTTACAACAACTTTTGTTTTAGAGTCCAAACTAAAAACGAGAATGAAAGGGGGAAAAACCCACAACGTTTGAAACAAAATTAAAGAAGTTGAAAAAGAAAACCAAGAGGACCCTTTACCCGTCATTATTTGTGTCGATGTCTTGTGTCAGAGCAACTCTACACTCAAGAAATTTACAACAACTTTTGTTTTAGAGTCCAAACTAAAAACGAGAATGAAAGGGGGAAAAACCCACAACGTTTGAAACAAAATTAAAGAAGTTGAAAAAGAAAACCAAGAGGACCCTTTACCCGTCATTATTTGTGTCGATGTCTTGTGTCAGAGCAACTCTACACTCAAGAAATTTACAACAACTTTTGTTTTAGAGTCCAAACTAAAAACGAGAATGAAAGGGGGAAAAACCCACAACGTTTGAAACTAAATTAAAGAAGTGAAAAAGAAAACCAAGAGGACCCTTTACCCGTCATTATTTGTGTCGATGTCTTGTGTCAGAGCAACTCTACACTCAAGAAATTTACAACAACTTTTGTTTTAGAGTCCAAACTAAAAACGAGAATGAAAGGGGGAAAAACCCACAACGTTTGAAACAAAATTAAAGAAGTTGAAAAAGAAAACCAAGAGGACCCTTTACCCGTCATTATTTGTGTCGATGTCTTGTGTCAGAGCAACTCTACACTCAAGAAATTTACAACAACTTTTGTTTTAGAGTCCAAACTAAAAACGAGAATGAAAGGGGGAAAAACCCACAACGTTTGAAACAAAATTAAAGAAGTTGAAAAAGAAAACCAAGAGGACCCTTTACCCGTCATTATTTGTGTCGATGTCTTGTGTCAGAGCAACTCTACACTCAAGAAATTTACAACAACTTTTGTTTTAGAGTCCAAACTAAAAACGAGAATAAAAGGGGGAAAAACCCACAACGTTTGAAACAAAATTAAAGAAGTTGAAAAAGGAGAAACCAAGAGGACCCTTTTCCCGTCATTTTTTGTGTTGATGTCTTGCGACAGGATATTAATGTATATACTTGGAGGGGGTAACTTCTCACCCAATACAACCATCAGTCATCTCAAACAAAAGTTTGAAACTGGAGAAGAAGAAAAAAGATGAAGAAGAGCAACTCTACACTCAAGAAAATCTGAGTGTTTGTTTTAGACTCCAAACCAAAAACTCGCAAACAAGAATGAAAGTGGGGAAAAACCCACAACGTTTGAAACAAAATTAAAGAAAACCAAGTCAGAGCAACTCTACACTCAAGAAAATCTGAGTGTTTGTTTTAGACTCCAAACCAAAAACTCGCAAACAAGAATGAAAGTGGGGAAAAACCCACAACGTTTGAAATTAAAGAAATGAAAAGGGAAAACCAAGAGGACCCTTTTCCCGTCATTATTTGTGTCGATGTCTTGTGTCAGAGCAACTCTACACTCAAGAAATTTACAACAACTTTTGTTTTAGAGTCCAAACTAAAAACGAGAATGAAAGGGGGAAAAACCCACAACGTTTGAAACAAAATTAAAGAAGTTGAAAAAGAAAACCAAGAGGACCCTTTACCCGTCATTATTTGTGTCGATGTCTTGTGTCAGAGCAACTCTACACTCAAGAAATTTACAACAACTTTTGTTTTAGAGTCCAAACTAAAAACGAGAATGAAAGGGGGAAAAACCCACAACGTTTGAAACAAAATTAAAGAAGTTGAAAAAGAAAACCAAGAGGACCCTTTACCCGTCATTATTTGTGTCGATGTCTTGTGTCAGAGCAACTCTACACTCAAGAAATTTACAACAACTTTTGTTTTAGAGTCCAAACTAAAAACGAGAATGAAAGGGGGAAAAACCCACAACGTTTGAAACAAAATTAAAGAAGTTGAAAAAGAAAACCAAGAGGACCCTTTACCCGTCATTATTTGTGTCGATGTCTTGTGTCAGAGCAACTCTACACTCAAGAAATTTACAACAACTTTTGTTTTAGAGTCCAAACTAAAAACGAGAATGAAAGGGGGAAAAACCCACAACGTTTGAAACAAAATTAAAGAAGTTGAAAAAGAAAACCAAGAGGACCCTTTACCCGTCATTATTTGTGTCGATGTCTTGTGTCAGAGCAACTCTACACTCAAGAAATTTACAACAACTTTTGTTTTAGAGTCCAAACTAAAAACGAGAATGAAAGGGGGAAAAACCCACAACGTTTGAAACAAAATTAAAGAAGTTGAAAAAGAAAACCAAGAGGACCCTTTACCCGTCATTATTTGTGTCGATGTCTTGTGTCAGAGCAACTCTACACTCAAGAAATTTACAACAACTTTTGTTTTAGAGTCCAAACTAAAAACGAGAATGAAAGGGGGAAAAACCCACAACGTTTGAAACAAAATTAAAGAAGTTGAAAAAGAAAACCAAGAGGACCCTTTACCCGTCATTATTTGTGTCGATGTCTTGTGTCAGAGCAACTCTACACTCAAGAAATTTACAACAACTTTTGTTTTAGAGTCCAAACTAAAAACGAGAATGAAAGGGGGAAAAACCCACAACGTTTGAAACAAAATTAAAGAAGTTGAAAAAGAAAACCAAGAGGACCCTTTACCCGTCATTATTTGTGTCGATGTCTTGTGTCAGAGCAACTCTACACTCAAGAAATTTACAACAACTTTTGTTTTAGAGTCCAAACTAAAAACGAGAATGAAAGGGGGAAAAACCCACAACGTTTGAAACAAAATTAAAGAAGTTGAAAAAGAAAACCAAGAGGACCCTTTACCCGTCATTATTTGTGTCGATGTCTTGTGTCAGAGCAACTCTACACTCAAGAAATTTACAACAACTTTTGTTTTAGAGTCCAAACTAAAAACGAGAATGAAAGGGGGAAAAACCCACAACGTTTGAAACAAAATTAAAGAAGTTGAAAAAGAAAACCAAGAGGACCCTTTACCCGTCATTATTTGTGTCGATGTCTTGTGTCAGAGCAACTCTACACTCAAGAAATTTACAACAACTTTTGTTTTAGAGTCCAAACTAAAAACGAGAATGAAAGGGGGAAAAACCCACAACGTTTGAAACAAAATTAAAGAAGTTGAAAAAGAAAACCAAGAGGACCCTTTTCCCGTCATTTTTTGTGTCGATGTCTTGTGTCAGAGCAACTCTACACTCAAGAAATTTACAACAACTTTTGATTTAGACTCGAAACGAAAAACGAGAATGAAAGGGGGAAAAACCCACAACGTTTGAAACAAAATTAAAGAAGTTGAAAAAGAAAACCAAGAGGACCCTTTTCCCGTCATTTTTTGTGTCGATGTCTTGCGTCAGGATATTAATGTATATACTTGGAGGGGGTAACTTCTCACCCAATACAACCATCAGTCATCTCAAACAAAAGTTTTAAAAAGAAGAAGTCACTTCAAATAATTTCAAAACAAAAAAGTCCTTTGGTGGTGTTGGTGACTTTTTAGCATGCTGCTAAGAAAAGGTGTTGTGCCACCACGATATTGTTAGACATGTATATATACATGATTCTGACCAAAAAGGAGAAGAACTTCTTTTTATTTAGTCAAACTCGCTTCGCAGAATTTCAAACGAAAAAAAAAAAGAAGTCATTTTTGGGTGGTGTTGGTGACGTTTTATAGCACAATGCTATAAACAGTAAAGTGCTCAAAAGGAACTTCTTTTTAACTCGCTTCACAGAATTTCAAAACAAAAAAGTCATTTTTGGGTGGTGTTGGTGACGTTTTATAGCACAATGCTATAAACAGTAAAGTGCTCAAAAGGAACTTCTTTTTAACTCGCTTCACAGAATTTCAAACGAAAAAGTCATTTTTGGGTGTTGTTGGTGACGTTTTTAGCACAATGCTATAAACAGTAAAGTGCTCAAAAGGGACTTCTTCTCTCTCTTTTTTGTGTGTCTGTTCAACCAGCCAATGAAAACGCCCGAGAGAAAGCCGACCAATCAAAACCAAGAACACAAAAAAGGCCAGAGCCAATCACAGGCCGTAAAAAAACCAACCAATCACAGGCCCTCATTCATCCTGCCAACCTCAACAACATCTATAAAAAGCAGATACCTTCGGGAGCGGGTGGGGTTGACTGGTAGACGTCAGACCGACAACATCTCCGGAGTTAAAAAAACCAAGTCCCAATATAACAAGACTAATACAACAACAACAAAGAGTGGAAAAAGACAAAACAACGAACAAAAGGCAAAAACAAGTATGAAACAACGATAAAACATGGGACTTTGTGTTGCAAACGGAGGAAATGGAGCCTCGATCTAGACAATCTGTGATTCGCAGTAAAAGGAATGAAAACGTAAAAGTTGTGAGATGAAAATATGACAAAACGTTTTCAGCTAAAAGTTGTCGGATCAAGAAAAGACAAGAAGGGTTTGAGTTCAACTAAAATATCGAAGGAAGTTGAGCCCTTACAATTATTTGGACAATCTGTGATCTGTGATTTGCAGTAAAAGGAATGGAAACGTAAAAGTTCTGAGATGAAAATATGACAAAACGTTTTCAGCTAAAAGTTGTCGGATGAAGAAAATGACATTGAGCCCTTACAATTATTTTCACAATCTGTGATCTGTGATTTGCAGTAAAAGGAATGGAAACGTAAAAGTTGTGAGATGAAAATATGACAAAACGTTTTCAGCTAAAAGTTGTCAGATGAAGAAAATGACATTGAGCCCTTGCAATTATTTTGACAATCTGTGATCTGTGATTCGCTGTAAAGGGAATGGAAACGTATAAGTTGACACAAAGATTTGGAGCTCAAATAAAATAACGAAGGAAGTTGAGCCCTTACAATTATTTTGACAATCTGTGATCTGTGATTCGCAGTAAAAGGAATGGAAACGTAAAAGTTGTGAGATGAAAATATGACAAAACGTTTTCAGCTAAAAGTTGTCGGATGAAGAAAATGACATTGAACCCTTACAATTATTTTGACAATCTGTGATCTGTGATTCGCTGTAAAGGGAATGGAAACGTAAAAGTTGTCGTCGGATGAAATATGACAAAAAGATTTGGAGCTCAAATAAAATAACGAAGGAACTTGAGCCATTACAATTATTTTGACAATCTGTGATCTGTGATTCGCAGTAAATAGAATGGAAACGTAAAAGTTGTTGTGAGATGAAAATATGACAAAACGTTTTCAGCTAAAAGTTGTGGGATGAAAATATGACAAAAGGTTTCCAGCTAAAAGTTGTCGGATGAAACAATGACAAAAAGGTTTTGAGCTAATAAGACAATCTGTGATTCGCAGTAAAAGGAATGGAAACGTAAAAGTTGTTGTGAGATGAAAATATGACAAAACGTTTTCAGCTAAAAGTTGTCGGATGAAGAAAATGACAAAAGGCTTTTGAGCTCAAGTAAAATAACGAAGGACAGTTGGGCCCTTACAATTATTTAGACAATCTGTGATTCATATTAAAAGAAAAAGGAATGGAAACGAAAAAAAGTTGAGTCTCACTGCCCGCCCTTTTACCTTTACCGTTTTGAGGACAACCTCCGTCTACAATACACAAAACACTCCAACGAGGAACGGCATTTTCTTATAAATATGATGTTGCCGTCAAAGTACTCCACACATAAAAACGGATAGGCAATGTCGCAGGTCACGATAATGTAATTTCCGGGATGAACGAGAAGACACTTTCCATCATACGCAAATATTTGATCGGCTTTTACGATGTGAACATTTTCAAAAAATGCGTACTTTTCTACTGTTAATTTAATGACCAGTAATAGAAACTGTCGAAATCGGTAGGAAAGGTCGTCGGGAGAATGTAGCGCCTTAAAAATTCGCTTCCTCTTAATATATTCAAAATATGGTGACAACAGAACACCGAATGCTTCATCTTCAATTATGGATAAAGCCTTATCATCCAAAGTACGATCAGCTAGTATATTATACTGCTGAATTAAATCGAATTCTGTAGGAGGTTCAATGTCGTCATTGTCGGGCCATTTACTGGTGTCCATAGTAAAGCGTCGACTCCTGAGTGCAATGTGTAGCAAGAACAAGTGTTCCCAAACGACGTAACTACACGTCACGGGAGCAAGCGCACGCAAAAGCTCTGCCGACAACTTTTGAACAGTGTCATCGATTCGTTTTAGACTGCGAGTACACTTTCCGAAAATAAAATAACCGCCGCTGCGTTTCCACGTCCTTCGTTAACTTCATTTCGTCATCCCCCGCACCAACGTATTGCGTGTTGAATTCTTCCATCGTTCGCTCGCAAACGATTACTTTCGTAAACTGACAGAGAATGTGTACGTAATCGTTCATTTTCAGACCGTACAAACCGTTAAAAAGATATTCGTTTACAAAGCCTCCTTCATTTTGAAATCGATCCAAGAAAAATGGCACGTGATGTTCATGTTGTATTCTCTCCCTAAACTGTTCAGCGCAAGATATTTCCGTCTCCATCGCCTCCGTGTATGTCTGATGTACCTCTCCTATGTTTTGTTGTTCTCGACCGAACAAAGCCCAAAAGTCACGATCTTCTTCCTCCTCCTTTGATTCATCAGGAAACTCAATGTTTGCTAACAATAGTGGAAAAGTAGTACTGGAGTTGTGAGGTTTGCGCCTTTTCTTTTGCGTTCTTGACTTTTGTGGGTGTAGTGGAAAGGACCATCATCCGTGCGGGATTCACTTGTGTCTGCGTTGACGAAGTACCTCTTTGGACTCAATTTGTTTTATCCTTGGTAGAATAAAAAAAAGTCGACTCTCCGTTCGTAATCATTTTAATCGGAAAAGACAATCCTGTAAAGCAGTGGCTGACTATGTACGGTTTAAATCGTTTACCCCCAACCCTCCTAATTTTGGATAAATTGAAAGATTGCTATGGCAATCTTCTGGTAAGCGTAACGGAGCATTTAACCAGAACTTAAAAATACAACAAAAAAGCAATCGCACTGAAAAGACAAGTATTAGAATCAGGTATAAAGCTGTCTCGCACGTGGGTAATCACGTTCAGTTAAATATAAAGCGTCTCTCCACAAACATGGTATCCGTGGTTTATGAGTATGGAGGCGTCCGTAGTGCCCTATGTGTAAAACAATGCATTCCGGGAACGGGACAAAGGATTGTGGAGACTCTTAGGAGAAGACAGGAAAGTATATGGATGGTTCTTTTACAGACACACCGAGATTGGGTCGACATAATTACACGGAAACCATTTTTTCCGACTCATTTATTAAGTTTAATCCACGCGCATAAGAAAATATTGATGTTGTCTTCAATACGTGAACGATTCGAAGGTGTAAAAGCAACAGATCAGTTAAATAACATTAAAAGCAGATTGAAAAAGTTGGAAGATTTGAAAGTTGTAATTGCGGAATATAACGCGATGGAAGAAAAACCTCCCGGTGACAAACTGATTTTGTATATTCCCGAAGACGAGCCCCTACTCAGATTAAGAAACTGTATGGCCACTCTAGATCGAAGCTTGTGCAATTTAATCTTCAGAAAAGTGCTGAAACATACCCATCTGATCAGAACCGTTTCAACACAGAACCGCCTCCCGGGGCTGTTCCCGTTCCCTGGTTCCGAACCTGGGTTATTTCGTGGCCTCTTGTCAAAATCAGAAGTTGAAGATTGTATCGTTCAGATTGTGGAAGAAATCGCCCTGGATATTTTTATTTCGCAACGAGAGCATACATCAGAAAATGTGTGTTTAGGGAACGTCGGGGTACCGCTAGTGTCTATAAAGCAAAAACATAAAATCCCAATGACCAATCACCGTTTCTATTATTGGATTCCTACAATTTTTACAACACAGGCGGCTCTCTTTACACTGATGACACCGGCTATCGCGAACCTACAAAAATATTTCCAGCTATGGCCTCACCGTACGAACGGTATCCGGCCCGAGTGTCTCGATGAAAAGGAATATGACTGTAAGGTATCTTTTATCTTTTCTAGTTTTAAACACGTACATTTGGAGGAATCTTTTTTTCGTCTGTACGCATTTAAGCGTTTCTTCACTTACGATCCTAGATATATTAACGTGTGTACATTTACGAAGCGTTTGTCATTAGATGAAATCCGAGCGTATAACAGACTCAAAAGAAAAAAGAAAATGTGCATATCAAAACAAAAATGTCTCAGACCTCGCTTAATAAAAAAAAATGGGCCGTTATCTCGTTCCACCGCGACGTGTTAGAAACTATTTGGAAGGAGCGATTGCATTTTTTGAACGGCGTTCTTACTACTCTGCCACACATCGTAGTTTTTGTCATTTCTTGTAAATGTTTACCACTCAGCAAAATTGTTGACCGATCTGTCTGGAAAATTGTGAAAACTCCTCTATCTTTCTTGTTCTGTTATAAACTCGTTCGCCGGTCGGCGTCCTCGACATTACTTTTCACTGATGCCTGTACTATTTCTATTCCGAGTAACGATTCAGCTCTACTACGTATAGGGGTTAAATTTGACAATCACGACAGTAGCGAAGTTTACGTTATACCCTATCACAGAACTGGCGCAGACTTTAAGGGTAATGTTGTCGACAAAAACGATATGAAGTCTCGTCTAATAGTATTTGACTTTGATCATCAGTCTAATAATACCAAACAGATCGAATTGCGCGGGACTCGAGAAGACACAGTACCAAAGTGGACCGTTGATCATTTTCGATCTTCGTATAAATCTGATGTTTTTCCCGATATGACCATTGAGGAGGTGCAGTAAACACACGATATTATAAGAAAGAGTTATTATGGCGGGACAGGGTAAAAGGACCCACGGCGGCGATGTTAGATTCATGGACACTGCAGATGACGACAACTTATCAGACGGTAAAAAAACTCGAGATTATGACGTTGATCAGAATTTTCAACCAATAGATGATGATGATTCAGACGTCGTAATTATAACGGATGATGATGATGATGAAAACGATATCGATTTACCGTTGTTTGTTGTTAAGCGAGAAGAAGAAAGGGAAGAAGAAGTAGAACAAGAAGAAAGAGAAGACTCCTCTGACACAGATGTGTATTTCGAAGATGAGACGAATAATCAGAATAGCGGTGACGAAGATGACATCAAGGGCATGTCCCGGCGATTCAACAAATTATTTAGAAAAATGGATGAATCCAAGAGGAGCAACCGAATATCCATGTCAGCAGGAGAAATAAATGAAAAAATCCAAGCGCTTCTGGATATCAAAGCCGGTAGAATCGAAAAAGAGCCGAAGCACTATAAATGGATGGACAAATACGATGTGTTCCCCGATGCTGCGGGCAAGTATCACCTTATTACAAAACTGGAAGGAAAAAGTAACGTATTTCAATACTTTCTTTCAACGGATGAAATATTTACTAAGATCCACGAAACGCACATCATCTTAGGTCATCCCGGTAGAGACTGTCTTTTTCCCGAACTAAACAAAAAACATGCCAATATCACCAGAGATGCCGTTAACCTTTATCTGTCTCTATGCAGAAATTGTCAGGAGACCAAACCAAAAACGCAGACAAAACCCGTAGTCAATCCAATTATCGAAAAGGATATGCTGAACAACAGAGTTCAAGTTGATTTGATAGATATGAAAGAATGGCCAAATCCGCAAAATTACAAATGGTTAATGACGTATCAAGATCACCTGACAAAATTCTGTCAACTTAGAGCTTTAAAATCGAAAAACGAATCCGAAATTGTTCATCATTTGTCTGGCATCTTTTGTAACTTCGGCGCACCAGCAATCTTACATACGGATAACGGTCGAGAGTGCGTCAACAAAGCAGTAAACGAGTTACTGTCTATATACCCCCATATTGAACAGCGAAGGGGCCGTCCCCGCCATCCTCAGTCGCAAGGCTGGGTCGAAGGTGCGAACAAGCAAGTAAAGACCGTTTTACGTAATTACATGAGAGAATGTAACGAGGACGACTGGACTCAACTTTTAGATATGATTACAATGGCCACAAATTCCGCAATACATACCAGCATTGGCATGAGCCCTTTTGAGGCAATGTTTGGCAAACCCATGATAAGACCCTCAGTGCGTATAACGAATGAAGACGGGTCACTTAAAGATGATCTATCGAGAAGGCTCGGAATCATACACAGGGCAACAAAGATGCCCCCTCCCGCCAACGGGAGCAGCGACATGGAGGACGAGGGGGAGGAGGAGGAAGGGGGGAAGGACAGTGCTGCACGTGCTCAGAATAATGCCAAAAGTGCGACTGCTTCGTACATCACGACAAATGCGCATTTGCGGATGTTATCCTTATGTAAACGTCTGGAGGAGCAAAAACGCAACAGAAGGTTTGTCAAAGAAAACTTCCGCAGGCAGGCTCGACAAATGAAGAGACAAACTAAGTCTCAAGAACCGATTCGAACGGGTGATAATGTCTTCGTTTAGACACCACTACCACCACCACCACCAACAACAACAACGCCCCTCGTTGTACTGTCGAGGAGGATATTTTACTACGCGGTATATTTACTGTCTCACTGAAATAAAAGAATATTCTTTGTAAGATATGTTATAGCCCAAGTAGAAAACTTCAGGCCATGTGAGTAAAATATACATGTATGTAACAGATGGGCGGTGCCTGTTATCGTCCACGTGGTTTTGATATGAAATAAAATATTTATAATTTTTCATGAGTTGTTGAATGATATTTGGATTTTTTTTTTTTATCATCGTGATTCTGTGTCTCTGTCAGAAAGATGCCAAGTTCGACAACCGTTGTCGGAAAATATTTCTCTGTTTAACAACGGTTACTTCCCGTTGTATGAGTGTGTGTATCTATAGTCTTTCTCTCTTTCTCTCTCTCTCTTTCTTTCTTTCTCTCTCTCTCTCTCTCTCTCTCTCTTTCTCTTTCTCTTTCTCTTTCTCTTTCTCTTTCTCTCTCTCTTTCTCTTTCTCTTTCTCTCTCTCTCTATCTCTCTCTTTCTCTTTCTCTTTCTCTTTCTCTCTCTCTCTGATGCGCAAATGTTGCTCCCATCTTGCTCTATGGCTCAGAACTATGGGGATGTTTTGACTGTTCACAGATTGAAAAGGTTCACATGTATGCCTGTAAAAGACTACTCGGGATCTCCGCGTCAAACAGTCCAAACCAGATGGTGTATGGGGAACTTGGAAGGTGCACTTTGTCAATCCTAGCAAATATCCGAAGCGTAAAGTACTGGTTGAGACTTAAACACTATGCCGGATTCGAGATATGCAAAGATGTCATACATCATGTTAAAAAACGCAGTTGAAAGGGGAAAACAGAATTGGGTCTCACAAGTTAAATGCCTCCTTTGCATGAATGGATTTGGAGATGTGTGGTTGAACGGGTCTGTAGGTAGGGAATGTGCGTATATTAGAACATTACAGCAACGTCTGCAAGACTGCTTTGAGCAAAACTGGCACTGTAAACGGCTTGATACAAGTGTGAGATTTGATGTATACAGGATGTTTAAAGGAGAACTTGAAAAAGAAAAGTATCTGGGTGTCATTGAAAACCAGTACATACGCAAAATGTACACAAAGTTCAGACTGGGCATTGCACCATTGAAGGTAAATAAACTGCGCTATAATCCCGAGTGCGCTGAATCCAGAAATTGTACATTTTGTAAATCAACTGAAGAAAATGAAAACCACTTCCCAGCTTACAATGCAATCCGTCAAAAGTACATTGGTGCTTGTTTTGACCTTGACCAGTTCTCCAACTCATCGTTGTGTATTTTACAGACTGACAACAAATTACGACTGATTGCATAGTCAAATTATGTGTTCTACGCGTTTAGACAAAGAGAAAATCAATTGTGAAATAGACCGGTATGATCGTACAACCCAAAACCCTTGTCTTCATCTTACTGTATTTGTTTTCTTCTCTGTTTTTACTTCTTGTGCCGCTAGGTGTTGATTTTAAGTTGCCTTGCTTCCGGACGGTCAAGTCCACTTTGTTCACATGCTAACTATTTCTCCCCCTTGCACATACACATTGTGTTTGATGCAATAAAAATTCGCCTTCGCCTTCTCTCTCTCTTTCTCTTTCTCTCTCTCAGGGCTGCGGTCTCCAAAATTCATTTCAATTTTTTTGTCAATGTGTTCTGCCGAGGCGGGGGAGGATCTGTGGTGAAAACTCCCCTTCCTTTTTTTGTGTGTGTTGTTGTTGAGAAATCTGCATGGTCGCGGTGTTGAAGTCAAAATCTTTCCCTTCCCTCTTCTTTTTCTTCTTCCAAAAATCAACCCACACAAAACAAAACAAAACCACACACACATGAAAAACTAGAATTATGACAACGAGTCATGGGAGGAAGAGCTGCAACTCCGGAATTTCACAACTGCGAGTTTTTAGTTTTCAGCCCCAGTAGCGGCCAAGCTTTTACTATTCTACTTCGGCTGGTAAGGCTACCCACTGCTTGTTTGCGATAATAGCCTAATGATGAGTCACGCCCCGCGTTGCTGCTATACAGGCAAATCTCCCGATTGTTTGGCTTTGTATAGTGGTGGTGGTCACTTGTGTTGTTGGACCACCACCCTTTCTTTTCTTTCTTCTCCCCCTCAACCGGGTGAGATATGTGGAACACAAATAAACCACCTCCTCCTCGTCGTCGTCGTCGTTGTTGTTGAAAACCAGTAGAATTCTTGTGTCAGGACAATAATGTATACCAGGGAAGGTAACTTCGCCGCCCAACACCACCCATATCAGTCATCATCTCAAACAAAAGTTTTAAAAAGACGAAGAAGAGCAATTCACACTCAAGAAATTTACAACAACTTTATTTTAGACTCGAAATCAAAAACGAAAAAAACCCAAGAATTGGAACGGGGAAAACCCCACACAACATTTGAAACAAAAAAAGAGAAAGAAGAGAGAGAGACAGAAATAAATTACAAGAGGAAGGCCGGAATTCTTTCTTCCCCGTTTATTTTTTGTGTCGATTTCTCGTGTATATGATTCTGACTTCTCTTTTGTGTGTGTGTGTGTGTGTGTGTGTGTGTGTGTGTGTGTGTGTGTGTGTGTGTGTGTGTGTGTGTGTATGTGTGTGTGTGTGTGTATGTTGGTGGCCAAACTCGCTTCAAAGAATTTTAAAATAAAGATGAACAATGCTCGAAACCAAAAACGAAAACCAAGAATCGGAACGGGAAAACCCCCACAACATTTGAAACAAAAAGAGTAAGAAGAAATCACAAGAGGAAGGCCGGGATTCTTTCTTCCTTCCCTGTTCATTTTTGTGTCGATGATGTTCTTGTTGCGCCGTCAGAACATTAATGTATACGCGGGGATGTAACTTCGCAAAATGAAAAATAGTCATCTATAAATGATTATTCTCAATCGAGAAACAAAGTGATGAGGATAGGCCTATGGGTTTGAATACGCCGGTTGTCCCCTCAGTGACGAGGCTACCTTTCAATTTCTTCAGAAAACCCCAGCGTTGATGTTTCCCGTTCACTGTTTCTGTGCTGGGAAGGACAATAGTTTGTTAGAACGGGGGCCGGTGGTGTCAACTGACGCGGCGAATGTTTCTCGATCCCCCAAGCCGCTTTAATAAGCAAGCTGCGACTGAATTGGTCGGTGTTCCATAGCCTTGATTTCTCTTCTTTCTCGAGCACAATAGTTTGTTGGACCGGGGCCGGTGGTGTCAACTGACGCGGTGAATGTTTCTCCCCCAAGCCAGCAAGCTGCGATTGAATTATTCGTGTTCCATAGCGTTGATTTTTCTTCTCTCTCTTTCTCTTTCTCTCGCATCCCAAGCATGTTTAGTTGATATGAAAAGAAAGGTAAGGGAAAAAGCAGGAACGATTCTTAAATTCGCACACAGGTGAAAAGATCGGGGACGATTCTTTCTTTAAAAAAAACCCCACACAACTATACAGTTTCTGTTCAGGTAAAATAACGAACGAAGGGGAAGAATATTCATTTTCTCTCTGCACACGGCCGCGTACGTATAATAGTAACGCCAGCTGTACCACCGCGGATCTTAATCTCCTGAGTGGCCTGCGAGCGGCGAGCACACGCTGTTATTACGCGATACCCCCACGTCAGCGGGCTGATATACTATACTCTGCTCTTTTTTTTTCAGTCTGCGGGGACGAACTCACAGAATGAAACTGACCGCAATGCAATTTTTCAGCAAGACGGTATACTCGTAGCATCGTCAGTCCACCACTCATGCTCATGGCAAAGGCAGTAGTGAAATTGACAAGAAGAGCGGACAACGGGGGTAGAAGATTATTTCTCTGCCGGTTTGTGCATGGTCGCGGTGTTGAAGTCAAAATCTTTCCCTTCCCTCTTCTTTTTTCTTCTTCCAAAAATCAACCCACACAAAAGAAAACAAAACCACACACACATGAAAAACTAGAATAATTATGACAACGAGTCATGGGAGGAAGAGCTGCAACTCCGGAATTTCACAACTGCGAGTTTTTAGTTTTCAGCCCCAGTAGCGGCCAAGCTTTTACTATTCTACTACGGCTGGTAAGGCTACCCACTGCTTGTTTGCGATAATTGTAATGAGTCACGCCCCGCGTTGCTGCTATACAGGCAAATCTCCCGCTTGTTTGGCTTTGGGCCTTTGTATAGTGGTGGTGAATGTTTCTTCCCCAAGCCGCTTGAGCAAGCTGCGATTGAATTATTCGTGTATAGCGTTGATTTCTTTTCTCTCTCTCATTCTCTCTTTCTCATTCTCTTTCTCTGAGCAATGTGCACTAAACGAGAGAAGTTGACCCCTACTACGATTTAGACGAATGTTTTCTCTCTCTCTCTCGCATCCCAAGCATGTTTAGTTGATATGAAAAGAAAGGTAAGGGAAAAAGCAGGAACGATTCTTAAATTCACACACAGGAGAAAAGATCGGGGACGATTCTTTCTTTAAAAAAAAAAACCCACGCAACTATACAGTTTCTGTTCAGGTAAAATAACGAACGAAGGGGAAGAATATTCATTTTCTCTCTGCACACGGCCGCGTATAATAGTAACACCAGCTGTACTACCGCGGATCTTAACTTCTCCTGAGTAGCCTGCGAGCGGCGAGCACACGCTGTTATTACGCGATACCCCCACCACGTCAGTGGGCAGGCTGATACTATACTCTGCTCCTTTTCAGTCTGCGGGGACGGCGGGGGGAAACACACTGCCTTTGTTGTTTTTCATAGATAAAATAATATTCCCAGTTGCAACGCTCTTGATCTCATCGCATAATATAGTCTAGTGAACCGACACAGTTTACATAGACACCAAACACTCCGAGAGAAATGTGAGCGTGATTTACACTAAGCGGCCCCGTTATAATAATGCATGCATTCTACATGATGTCTTCCAGCACAGCCACATGCACCACACAACACAAACTATGATGCAACTATTTTATACCTTAGTCGCCCCTGTGTCCACTTATGGAGCCGAGGTCTGGTTCCCATCAGCAATCAACATCCAAAACGAACAATCCGCTACCCGACCGCATATTCGATAAGTGTCTATCGAATAATCTACCCCATGAACAAGTGCATTCAAAATTCAGTAAACGCCTTCTTGGCTGTCCACAGTAAAGCAATGAACTTGCCAACGCTAGCAGAGCTCGGGCAACTCCCTGTGGGTATAAAACTAATTGAACAAACAATAAACTTCTGGACCGGCCACATCGTTGAGTCAGAAGAAAATTCATATTTACGACAGGCTTACGCTGACATTATCGACTGACAGACTACAAGACAGCTCACCGCAATGGATACATTTCATTCGAGCGGCGGCAATCATAGGTAACCTCGGACTGGACCATAACTGGATACTTCAGTCGTCAGCAGTCCAAAAGAATGCCGCGCTGATGAAAACTCTATGACGAGGACTGACTAGAATACGAATACGTACGATTTTGGCAAGGAAAGAAGACTGACTGAGGGCTCAAAACTGCAATACTACAACACAATTACTGACGGCGATTACGACTGTGAAGCATACTTGACATGTGTAACCAACCCCAAACACAGAAAAGCTGTGTGTAGATTGCGTATTAGCGCTCACGATTTAAAAATCGAAAGGGGGAGATACACAAACACACCCAGAGAGGATAGAAAGTGCACCGTGTGTGGCGTGATTGAAGACGAGCTCCATTTCCTGAATAGTTGTACAAGATTTCATGATCATCTACGCTTGCAGCTTATGGAACATGCACGTGTTAATGCTCGAAATCCGAGTCAGCTGATGGCCGCGATGCAAGACGTACCGATACAGCAACAACTTGCTGAATTTGTATACAACTGCATGATTATACGGAATAATGACATAACTACAGATACATAACAATGTTGTAATCACTGCTCCGTGGACGATATTTCTTCTTGTCTTTACAAATATCCACTTCGTGTCTGATAAACCCTTTACTGTGTTTTTATGACAATTAAATGAGTTCTAAGTTCTGAGTTCTGAGTTCAAACAACAAGGACTAACTTACACCCATCATGTTATGTGGTGCATGTAAGATTTTTGATAGAAGATCACTAAGTACTAGCAGGGGACTACAGCTTTCGACGAATCACTCACTGAATTGCCGCCGTGAAGAACACCGCGCCTGATTAACGCTGTGGAGATCCGGGGGTCAATAAAGCATATATTAACTTGTTTCTGTGTTTGGGGAGAGAGAGAACATGTCCCGTTTAGTTGCGGCTTGAAAACAAAAAGAAAACAAGTCGCGGGGTAAGACGAAAATACAACATTTAGTCAAGTAGCTGTCGAACTCACAGAATGAAACTGAACGCCAATTTTTCAGCTAGACGGGTATGGTATATTATACTCGTACTATAGCATCCCGTGTCAGTCCACCGCTCATGCTCATGGCAAACAAAGGCAGTAGTGAAATTGACAAGAAGAGCGGACAACGGGGGGTAGAACATTATTTCCCTGCCGGTTTGTCAAGAGAGACCAGCCGGCTCTCTTTCTCTCTCTCTCTCCTTCCAATTTCATTTCAACATTCTGCCTGGATTTGAAATGGTGGCTGTGTGACAGTTTCTGTTCAGGTAAAATAACGGAACGAAGGGGAACTGAGAATATTCATTTTCTCTCTGCACACGGCCGCGTATAATATAATAGTAACGCCAGCTGTACTACTGCGGATCGTAATCTCCTGAGCGGCGGCCTGTGAGCAGCGTGACACGCTGTTGTTATTACGCCGCGATACTCCCAGAGAAAATTCATCCCACTGAAATATTACAGGCAACCAAGTACTTTTCGACTCAGCCTTCTTTTAGCTTCAACACATGAAAAAAAAACTGTACGTGATTTATGTTTGTATTTGTATAAAGCACCTAGAACACAAATACCACCAATGACTGGAATGCCATCACACAGACTTCACGGCCGTTCAATTGCTGTCTACCTTTTACCACCACCACCGCCGGCCGGGTGATATTTTTATAAAAGATTGAAGCAAAAAAAAAAAAAAAAAAGCCGTCAACTTGTTTTGCTCTAAACAGTCTGATTCTCGTATAGAGTGTGATCTCTCAGAAAACCTGTTATCAGGTCCAAAACGGTATGTAGTATCAGCCCAACGAGGTCTGCAACTAGTGAGATAAACTTCGCGGCCGTTATAAGAGGTGGCGGTTTGGGTGGGTGAGGAAGAATTCGCCCGCCGGGAGAAATCTACCTCATCATCCTACAACGCAATCTCTGTGGCTACTATGCTTCAGGCAAAAAGTCAGTCGTGGTTGAGTTAAAACCTGACCGAGAAGGAAAAAAAAAGATTCCATACCAATGATACCATCAGTATACATTTGATAACATTACATCCGAATTCTTTTTTTTTTTTTTTCAGAGAATCAGGAGGGGCGCGCCCCCTTTTTTTTGCAGATTTTCTCTATGGCAAAATAACAAGACTAAAAGTCACACATCAGCCCAACGAGGTCGTCTGCAACTTAGTGAGATAAACTTCGCGGCCGTTATAAGAGGTGGCGGTTTGGGTGGGTGAGGAAGAATTCGCCCGCCGGGAGAAATCTACCTCATCATCCTACAACGCAATCTCTGTGGCTACTATGCTTCAGGCAAAAAGTCAGTCGTGGTTGAGTTAAAACCTGACCGAGAAGGAAAAAGGATTCCATACCAATGATACCATCAGTATACATTTGATAACATTACATCCGAATTCTTTTTCTTTTTTTTCAGAGAATCAGGAGGGGCGCGCCCCCTTTTTTTTTGCAGATTTTCTCTATGGCAAAATAACAAGACTAAAAGTCACACACAGTTTAAAACACAGCGACCAATGAAAAACGGGAGGGTTGGCTAGCCATCTCTCTCTCTCCCTTCACTGATCAAACAAAACCGTCGATAGGGGCGTCTGTCGGATCAGTCGTAAGACTATATCCTGATAGTAGAAATCATCTTCAGACTCATTTTCATCAGCAATAAAGCTGAGGATATCGTCAAACTTGTCGTCGTTGTTAATAGTGTCGAGTGTAGCAAAATGATGATCAGAAGAAGAGGCGGTGGTGGTGGTGGTGGGATGGTTTCTTCTTTCCCTTCACAATCAATTTCGATTTGTTGTTCTGTGTGATTTGTTTGTTCTTGCTGGAAGACCTACTAACTTACCACACACGGAAGTGGGCGGGGTCGGCGTATTATACTACTAATAACTATTTCTACCACGATTCCTTTTTTTCTCTCTCATTTGTCCCTCTCTCTCTCTCGGGGTTTGTGTTGTTTGCGGCGTTTTCGAAACAACACCAACAAAAAAAAAATGGAGTGAAAACTGATCCAGAGAAAATCAGTGAATGTGAATGGCCCTACACACTAACAAAAATCCAAAACGGAGTTCAAAGTGTCTCAGTAGTGGTTTTGGGTCGGTAATGACAAGGAAGGAAACAAAAAAAAAACTTCACACAATTTGAAACGGAATTAACAAAGAAAAAAAAGAAGATTCATGATTGAGAGAAGAAAGAAAGAAAGAAAGAAAGAAAGAAAGAAGGGGGGGAACCTTTCACCGTCCTTTCTGTGTCGAAGTTGTGTCTGGGCATTAATAATGTATACTGGGGAGTAACTTTTCGCCGCTCACAACAAATTACCCACATATCATCAGTCATCTCAAACAAAAAGTTTTAAAGAAGAAGACGAAGAACAACGTAGTACTACTCTCACTCCCATAAATTATAATGTACAACTTTATTTCTAGACTCGAAACCAAACACCCATCCACACCCAAAAATGACAGGGAAGGAAACAAAAAAACTTCACACAATTTGAAACGGAATTACCAAAGAAAAAAAGAAGATTCATGATTGAGAAAAGAAAGAAAGAAAGAAAGAAAGAAGGGGGAAACCTTTCACCGTCCTTTCTGTGTCGAAGTTGTGTCTGGGCATTAATAATGTATACTGCAGGGGAGTAACTTTTCGCCGCTCACAACAAATTACCCACATATCAGTCATCTCAAACAAAAAGTTTTAAAGAAGAAGACGAAGAACAACGTAGTACTACTCTCACTCCCATAAATTATAATGTACAACTTTATTTCTAGACTCGAAACCAAACACCCATCCACACCCAAGAATGACAAGGAAGGAAACAAAAAAACTTCACACAATTTGAAACGGAATTACCAAAGAAAAAAAGAAGATTCATGATTGAGAAAAGAAAGAAAGAAAGAAAGAAAGAAGGGGGAAACCTTTCACCGTCCTTTCTGCGTTGATATTGTGTCAGGACATTTAAGTACGATGATCCACACAAAAAAGTGATGTGCAGGCTTATAGATATATGATTCTGACAAAAGAGAACTTCTGTTTATTTGGCCCTAAACTCGCTTCGAAAGAATTTCAACAACAAAAAGTCTTTGTGGTGGTAGTGGTGGTGTAAGTGACTTTTGAGTACGATGCTAAAGTGCTGTTATAGACTACATAATATATGATTCTGGCAATGAGAACTTCTGTTTATTTGGCCCCAAAACTCGCTTCGAAAGAATTTCAACAACAACGAGTCTTTGTGTTAGTAGTGGAGGTGTTTGTGTTAGTGACTTTTGAGCACTTTGCTAAAATAGTACTTATAAAATATAGGATTCTGGCCACACAAAAAGGAGAACTATTTTTGTTTTATAGTTGGGGCCCCCCACAAACTCGCTTCGAAAGAATTGTAACAACAAAAAGTCTTTGTGTTAGTGTTGCTAGTGACTTTTGAGTGCGATGCTAAAAAGAAAGTAATGTGATCAAAAAGAGAACTTCTTTTTTTTTAGAGGAAAAGGATATAGCTCTCTACGCGGAGGAATATCAGCAATATTATTCGGCCAATTAAAATTTAGTGCTACTGCGGACTTTTTTTCTCGTCGTAGTAGGAATAATGAACAGTGCTCCGGTTCCAACCAATCAAAACGCCCGAGAGAAAACCGACCGACCAATCATAACCAAAAACACAAATCAACCAATCACAGGACTCATCGATCTTACATCAACATCTATATAAAGCAGATAACCACGGGAGAGGGTGGGGTTGTCTGGTGGGCAGTTGGACTGACAACATCTCCCAACGACCGCAGTGGAAAAATAAGTCCCAATATAAGAAGACAACAACAAAAACAAAATGAAAAAGAACAAAAACAAAACAAAAATTAAACCACAACAAAAACTTAGGGACTTAATCAAAAAACGAAGCGAGTTGAACCCCTTAACAGATACGAAGCTACAAATTGGGAGATATAAAACGACACAACAAAACATTTATGTAGAGAAAATATTTACAAGACAATTTTACAAAGAGCACACACAGAAACAGTTTGAGGACAATCAAAAAACGAAGCGAGTTTCACCCTAAGGTTTCACAGATACAAAGAGCAACGCTACAAATTGTGAGATATAAAACGACACAACAAAAAGTTTATGTAGAGAGAACATTTACAAGACAATTTTACAAAGAGCACACACGGAAAAAGAAAGTTAAAATCCTTTCCGATTTCGACAACAATCTGTGCAAGGCAGTTTGAGGAGACCTTCACGATTTTGACACAATTCACAGTTTAAAACAAAATGAAAGAGAATGCAGCACACGGGGGAAAAAGTTTTTGAGCTAAAAGTTGTTTGATATGACAAACAAACAAAAGTTGAAGTCCCTGTTTACGATTTTAGACAATCTGTGATTCATTCGCACACACACACAAGTGTTGCGTTTGCTACGAATGTGTTTGTTTTTTTTTTCTCTCTCTCTCCCCTAAACATGTGATTGTTGATGAGAGAAAAAAAGATCGGAAGATACGTTTCCGTTGGTGTGGAAAAGGAACTGGAAATATTATTATTATTCTGTTTCCCTTGTGATACACGCACCAGTAGTGTGGATACCTTTTGAAAGTGTTACTATCACTAAAATGAAGAACGGGCAATCTCTCATTCTCTGATGAATGCATTGCCACTAAAATTGCACAATGAATGGTGGTAACAATTCCGAGCCAAAAGTTGTAAGATGTGATGTACAAAACTAAACAATAAAAGTTTAGTCGTAGGAGCTCTCTGTCTCTCTGTCTCTCTCTCTCTCTGTCTCTCTCTCTGTCTCTCTCTCTCTGTCTCTCTCTATTTCATTCTCTTTCTCTGAGCAATGTGCACTAAACAAGAGAAGTTGACCATTACTACGATTTAGACAATCTGTGATTCACACAAGGGAGACAAAGATCGGGGGACGATTCTTTCTTTTAAAAGAACTATCCAGTTTCTGATCGACTGAAATATAGAACGAAGGGGGAATATCATTTTTTTCTCTCTGTTGTACGGCAGGCACGCAGCAGTAGCGTTGATAAAATCAGAATACACGGCAGCGCATACCTTGGCTCATTACTTTTAACAACACCAGCTGGCACCTGCGCTACCGCGGATCTAATCTCCTGAGTGGACCTGCGAACACGCTGTTATTACACCCGGTCAGCGAGCTGGATACCAAAGATCGAGCTTATACGAGCTTATACGGAATCCGAAGTAGGGATACACTCTTTGCCAAATAAGATCGTCAGGGTGTCGTAAAGCCGCGAACGGCGAAGCCCCTGCAGCAGTATCACCAGGCGCTGACAGAGAAGCCAAGAATGATTACCCTCAACGGCCTAGCAACTCACGAAGCCGCTGTTAGTTGGGGAACATTTTATTTCTATTATCAAAGCCTGCCTGCGACGGGCTGGGCCGCAGTTTAGCAGACGATGCATGATTGCTTGTTTATTTCTCCATTATGGCAACAAACTCCGTTGGAACGAGAACTCGGTTTAGAGTAATATTAAAGTTTAACATTGAATTAATTATACGCTCATATTTAAGAGGAGCGTGTTGGGAGACAAAATTAAAATTAAACAGTCGAAAATATGTTACTTCCGTGATCAACTTGAACTTTTCCAGAAGTGAACCCAGGCTAGTGTCGGCCGGCTAGAGATTACAAAAATATTTAACATTGTTGGCCCATTAAAAGTTTAAAGTAAGAACTTTACTTTCAGAAAATCAGTACAGGGCGCGGCCGATGGAAAATACGTGCGTCATAACGTTTTAGAAATGTCCCAATTACAAAGGGAAGGTCAAGCCGTAGTTGAATGCCGCAAGCCGGCGCGGATGTAAACAAACTCTCACTGCGCCAAATTCAAAACACGAGAAATGGAGAATGCTTCCCACAAAATTAAACTTACAGAGAAAGCATAATAATTTGGAGACCACTGACTAAGTTTAAACGAAATATAAACAAACAAAAGTTCTCAGTACATCTCGTCTGTCGCTTGCAGTCTTGTGATGATCTTTTATAAATGAGCGCTTCGGTGGTGTGTCAAGTTTATCATCGTCTCAAAGTAAAATAACAAGAATAATGGAATCATCAACAAATCAAAAATGTACAGTTAAATTGTCGTTGAGAAACTGGTTATTACATCTTGTGCTCAGTTTCTCTGCAACAAGCAAAGACAGTGGCCGTGCATGTTGACTCGCTCATCGTTATAAAACTCAGTCACAGTGTACACTTTTAAGATTACAACGAAAAGGCCTCAGCAAAGCGCTGTACAGTGCTTCTATGCTATTTCTGCCAGCTGGGCTGAGTGGCCCAGGTGCGGGCCAGTCATTAATCTCCCAGCAGCCGGTCAAATTCGACAGCTGCGGTTTTCCAAGCTGGCTGGACACTTAATAATAGAGGATTTGGCGGCGGCCTTATATGCTGATACTAACTCTGCCATTTTTTGAGTCTGTGGGGGAAACACACTGCATTTGTTGTTTTTCATAGATAAAATAATATTCCCAGTTGCAACGCTCTTGATCTCATCGCATATAGTCTAGTGAACACAGTTTACATAGACACCAAACACTCCTGGAGAAATGTGAGCGTGATTTGTTGTTGATGAGAGAAAAGAAAGAGAACATACGTTTCCGTTGGTGTGGAAAAGGAACTGGAAATATTATTATTATTCTGTTTTCCTTGTGGCACGCACCAGTAGTGTTGATACCTTTTGAAAGCGGTGTTACCATGACTAAAAAAAAAACTAAAAAAAACGGGCAATCTCTCATTCTCTGAGTAATACATTATCACTAAAATTGCACAATGAATAGTAACAATTCCGAGCCAAAATTTGTGAGATCCAAAACTAAACAACAAAAGTTGAGTCGTAGGAGCTATGACGAGATAGTTTCAGAACACTCTTTTTTGAGTGGTTGCGTTTAATACGAATTTTTTGTTCTCTCTCTCTCCGCCCCAAGCATCTAATTGTTGCACTCAGCACCACCAGCAGCGTTGATAAACCAGAATGTGTGTCTGTGGTTGGAAAGAAAAATAAAAAAGAGAGCAAGATCGATTCTTAGAGCGAGAGAACATGTCCCCGTTTTAAGTTGTGGCTTGTTCGGAAAGGAAAAGGGGAGAAAATAAAGAGTGGCGAGAATTTGTTGGGACGGGGCTGGTGGTATTGTTTCTGTGGTGAGAGCGATTCTCAGAGCGAGAGAACTTGTCCCCGTTTTTAAGTTGTTAGGCTTGGAAAGGAAAATGAGAGAAAATAAAGAGTGGCGAGAATTTGTTGGGACGGGGCTGGTGATATTGTTTCTGTGGTGAGAGCGATTCTCAGAGCGAGAGAACTGTGGCTTGTTCGGAAAGGAAAATGGGAGAAAATAAAGAGTGGCGAGAATTTGTTGGGACGGGGCTGGTGATATTATTTCTGTGGTGAGAGCGATTCTCAGAGCGAGAGAACTTGTCCCCGTTTTAAGTTGTGGCTTGTTCGGAAAGGAAAAGGGGAGAAAATAAAGAGTGGCGAGAATTTGTTGGGACGGGGCTGGTGGTATTGTTTCTGTGGTGAGAGCGATTCTTAGAGCGAGAGAACATGTCCCCGTTTTAAGTTGTGGCTTGTTCGGAAAGGAAAAGGGGAGAAAATAAAGAGTGGCGAGAATTTGTTGGGACGGGGCTGGTGGTATTGTTTCTGTGGTGAGAGCGATTCTCAGAGCGAGAGAACTGTGGCTTGTTCGGAAAGGAAAATGGGAGAAAATAAAGAGTGGCGAGAATTTGTTGGGACGGGGCTGGTGGTATTATTTCTGTGGTGAGAGCGATTTTGAGAGCGAGAGAACATGTCCCCGTTTTTAAGTTGTTAGGCTTGGAAAGGAAAGGAAAATGAGAGAAAATAAAGAGTGGCGAGAATTTGTTGGGACGGGGCTGGTGATATTGTTTCTGTGGTGAGAGCGATTCTCAGAGCGAGAGAACATGTCCCCGTTTTAAGCTGTGGCTTGTTCGGAAAGGAAAAGGGGAGAAAATAAAGAGTGGCGAGAATTTGTTGGGACGGGGCTGGTGGTATTGTTTCTGTGGTGAGAGCGATTCTCAGAGCGAGAGAACTGTGGCTTGTTCGGAAAGGAAAATGGGAGAAAATAAAGAGTGGAGAGAATTTGTTGGGACATGGCTGGTGGTATTGTTTCTGTGGTGAGAGCGATTCTCAGAGCGAGAGAACATGTCCCCGTTTTAAGTTGTGGCTTGGAAAGGAAAGGAAAATGAGAGAAAATAGAGAGTGGCGAGAATTTGTTGGGACGGGGCTGGTGGTATCAACTGGCGCGGCAACGACGAGCTGAATAGCGTTGATTTTAATCTCTCTCTCTCTCTCTCTCTCTATTCATTATTTCTATGTACACGGTCGCGCATAGCTTGGTTATTTACTTTCAACAACACCAGCTGTGCTTACCACCTATTTAATCTCCTGAGGCGATCTGCGAACGGGGAGCTCGATTTTATTTCGCGATACCCCAGCCGTCAGCGGACAACAAGCGGCTTCTAATTAATAAAGTCGCTGCGTAGTACGGCACGCTCTCTCTCTGACCTCTCATTCTCTTTCTGAGTAAAAAAATAAAATAAAATGTGTGTGAAGTAGTGTGTGGTTTTGGTGAGTTCCCGTTTTAAAAAGTGAACAAACGCAACAAATATGAAACGACGAATTTTTTAAAATGGGGTTTTAATTCAAAGACAGAAACTCGAATAATTTGCACAAGCAACCTACTACAGAGAAAAAGAGGCTTGACGACGTATCCCTTCCCGGTCCTGGGATATCCTACTGCTTGGTTTAAACAGTTTTTATTCAGTTGCATAGATACAAAGCCGTAATTGAAAGTTGTAATTCGGGGAGAACAACGAGATAAACTTATAAATGTGCTCTTAGAAACAAACGAGTAATGTGGCGGACAATATTATAAATGCATGATATTTAAACAAATAAAAACAAGAACAACAACGTTAACTATAGCAACAGTGGTACGGAAATCTCACACACACAACGCACACACACACACACACACACACACACACACACACACACACACACACACACACACACACACACACACATACACATAGAGACACACACATAGAGACACAGAGGACAATCAGAGAGAGAGAGAGAGAGAGAGAGAGAGAGAGAGAGAGAGAGAGAGAGAGAGAGAGAGAGAGAGAGAGAGAGAGAGAGATTGCATCCACAATAGATCAATTCGTTGCTCTAATAGCAAAAGGACTAAACATACGGTATTAACAAAAACGTTTGCTGTCTAATATAAATTTCTGAATCTGATGAAACAGTGCTGCGTTTTCATCCAAGGACTTGTCACTATTACCGTACACAGCACACAAAACAGTAATATTATTATTATCTGGTAGAGTATCAATAGTGGTTGCTCTAACATTCGTGTACAATGGACAGTCAAATAAAAAGTGTTCACAATTGCTTGTGTTTGTTGTTATTGTTTGTTAATATTTGTATTGTTTGTTGTTATAAACACAGTTAGAAATAACACCCCCAGTCCGATGAGGACTTACATTTTGAAAAACTTGGTTTCTTCTAGACATAAAAAGTCACACTGTGAACCCCGTCATGTGTTAGCTCGAAAGAGCCTTTTCTCACTTAGCACTTCATTGAAGTCTACATGGAGAAAGACGTGTTGGGTTAATATGGTGGGTATACTGCAATCTAAACACACAAAAAACAAATGAATTCCCCCCCCCCTTCAACACGCAGGGGGGTCTTTATCGGACGTGGGGTTATCATCTAAGAGATGATAGTCACGATAAGCACTCACATTTTGAAAAACGTTGTTTTGGTAGAAGATTTTCTTCTGGACATAAAAAGTCACGCTGTAAACCCCCGTCATGTCTTAGGTAGAAAGTGTGTCTTCATCGGCTTGAAATTTCATTGTAATCTACACCGACTAATACTTGTGTGTCTTTCTCTCACTTGCACAGAGTAACACATGATATATCCATCTCGACTCTTGCAATGCCCTAAACCAGCCGTACTTAGTCCATCACTTTCTTTCGTCATTTACACTTCTTTCAATCAGTAAAAAAAATCTTCACGAAGGATGTTGAACTTTTGTTTGATTCAATCCCTTTTGTTGTCAATCCCATAGAAAACAGTAAACTGATTTGATTTAATCATGAACACAAGAAGCGATCAAAGTGTGACCTGCTCTCAAAGGATTAGGTGTGACCTAACCTACGCTCACATTCCCCACGCCTAGCTCTTGGCCCTTGTTGGACTCGAGCAAGGCGCCGGCCGCGATTCGGACGCACACAGTGTATTCATGGGGCGTGCTAACGGCGTAGTAATTTTATTCCCAAAACTACGAAGAAAATAATTGCAACAAGAAATATTACCAAGTTTATAATTTAACGGAATAACGAAGCCCTTCGGTAAGGACAAACTTTATATTTGTAGCAAGTTAGGGAATGGCAGTCTTAGCGCCATTATTGTAGGAACTAGTTTGTGTGGATGATCTCAAGTTATGCAGGGGTACCGCCAAGGCTGGCGTGCGGTTCTTTCATGATTTGCGCTCGAACTCGGGAAGGAGCAGGTTGTGTTCTGTGATGTCTGACAACGCAGGCTGAGAGTCTATAGCCGGTAGGTGTTTAACGCTTTTTGAATATAATTATGTATCTTTTTTGTTCTAATGATGTTTTATACTGATGATTGTTGGTATAAGTAACAATATTTGTACTGTAGGTACCATGAGAAGTTGTGTAAATTGGAATGCTAGAGACCGGTCGAAGATGATTGTCGATAAAGTGTTTCGTGTCTTTGTTGACTAGCTGATATCGCCGAGCCTTTTTGTTTGGGTCAATATTATTTTTTTTGTAAATTATCCCTGCAGTATGGTATAAGACATTTTCGTGGCAAACATGTTTGCTATTTAGGGCTGTGCTGAAAGTCAGGAAATAGTGTTATGTACCAAACTGAGGCCACTGTGGCTGCGATAACCGACCACGTAGGTTTTGCACTCGGAGACAAAGAAAGCTAGGCGTGCCAGCAGTCCACGCAATGTGTTAGCAATTAGTCGGGTTGATGTTATAGCGTATGTTGTTAGTTTTAAGCCAAACGCGTAATTGAAAGTAAAGAATATATTTTGGGTCACCAGTTGAAATGTAGATGAGGCAGTCTGCCACGATTCTTCTTGCCAAATAATGCAAAAGCATGGTGCTGAATACCAACAAACTCAGAATTCTATGCTGGGACCATAAGTATTAGGATTAGTTTAGCCACATTAATTTATAAGGGAGTATATCATGTAGTGTCATGTAGTATTATTATGACATTTCCTCATAATATCTCTTTATCTTTCGCGAGTTTACAACATTTTGTTTTATATTTTACACACAGAAAGGACCTTTCAACTTAAAAAAATAACAACAAGGAAAGCAACCCCGACCCCACAAAGCCAGCCAGCCAGCTAGCCAGATCGTCTCAAATTTTTAACAAAAAAGGTAAATGTGTGTGGTTGACCCCTCCTTTATTTTGTATGTGTGTGTGTGTGTGTAAGAGAGAGAGAGAGAGAGAGAGAGAGAGAGAGAGAGAGAGAGAGAGAGAGAGAGAGAGAGAGAGAGAGAGAGAGAGAGAGAGAGAGAGAGAGAAAAAAACAATTTGTCTTTCACTAGTTAGGGGGAAAACAACATCATCAGGTCTAGGGTTTTAAAGAAGGCGCGGTCCACAAAACGAAGGCTCTGTTTGTTCTGTGTGGGACCAAAAACCAAGGCCACAACAGGAGCTGAGAACGGAAAAGGCCACTTCAGAATTTAAAATAAGTAGTTAGTTTAATAATTAAGTCATCAGGTCTAGGGTTATAAAGAAGGCGCGGTCCACAAAACGAAGGCTCTGTTTGTTCTGTGTGGGACCAAAAACCAAGGCCACAACAGGAGCTGAGAACGGAAAAGGCCACTTCAGAATTTAAAATAAGTAGTTAGTTTAATAATTAAGTCATCAGGTCTAGGGTTTTAAAACGTTTAGAAGGTGGACGCGGCCCATGAGGCCATTTTTCCCGCCCCAAGGCCAACGGAGCTGAGTATGAAAAAAAAGGCCATTTAGGTTTAAAATTTAAAATAAGTAGTTTAATAATTAAGTCATCAGGTCTAGGGTTTTAAAGAAGGCGCGGTCCACAAAACGAAGGCTCTGTTTGTTCTGTGTGGGACCAAAAACCAAGGCCACAACAGGAGCTGAGAACGGAAAAGGCCACTTCAGAATTTAAAATAAGTAGTTAGTTTAATAATTAAGTCATCAGGTCTAGGGTTATAAAGAAGGCGCGGTCCACAAAACGAAGGCTCTGTTTGTTCTGTGTGGGACCAAAAACCAAGGCCACAACAGGAGCTGAGAACGGAAAAGGCCACTTCAGAATTTAAAATAAGTAGTTAGTTTAATAATTAAGTCATCAGGTCTAGGGTTATAAAGAAGGCGCGGTCCACAAAACGAAGGCTCTGTTTGTTCTGTGTGGGACCAAAAACCAAGGCCACAACAGGAGCTGAGAACGGAAAAGGCCACTTCAGAATTTAAAATAAGTAGTTAGTTTAATAATTAAGTCATCAGGTCTAGGGTTATAAAGAAGGCGCAGTCCACAAAACGAAGGCTCTGTTTGTTCTGTGTGGGACCAAAAACCAAGGCCACAACAGGAGCTGAGAACGGAAAAGGCCACTTCAGAATTTAAAATAAGTAGTTTAATAATTAAGTCATCAGGTCTAGGGTTTTAAAGAAGGCGCGGTCCACAAAACGAAGGCTCTGTTTGTTCTGTGTGGGACCAAAAACCAAGGCCACAACAGGAGCTGAGAACGGAAAAGGCCACTTCAGAATTTAAAATAAGTAGTTAGTTTAATAATTAAGTCATCAGGTCTAGGGTTTTAAAGAAGGCGCGGTCCACAAAACGAAGGCTCTGTTTGTTCTGTGTGGGACCAAAAACCAAGGCCACAACAGGAGCTGAGAACGGAAAAGGCCACTTCAGAATTTAAAATAAGTAGTTTAATAATTAAGTCATCAGGTCTAGGGTTTTAAAGAAGGCGCGGTCCACAAAACGAAGGCTCTGTTTGTTCTGTGTGGGACCAAAAACCAAGGCCACAACAGGAGCTGAGAACGGAAAAGGCCACTTCAGAATTTAAAATAAGTAGTTAGTTTAATAATTAAGTCATCAGGTCTAGGGTTTTAAAGAAGGCGCGGTCCACAAAACGAAGGCTCTGTTTGTTCTGTGTGGGACCAAAAACCAAGGCCACAACAGGAGCTGAGAACGGAAAAGGCCACTTCAGAATTTAAAATAAGTAGTTAGTTTAATAATTAAGTCATCAGGTCTAGGGTTTTAAAGAAGGCGCGGTCCACAAAACGAAGGCTCTGTTTGTTCTGTGTGGGACCAAAAACCAAGGCCACAACAGGAGCTGAGAACGGAAAAGGCCACTTCAGAATTTAAAATAAGTAGTTTAATAATTAAGTCATCAGGTCTAGGGTTTTAAAGAAGGCGCGGTCCACAAAACGAAGGCTCTGTTTGTTCTGTGTGGGACCAAAAACCAAGGCCACAACAGGAGCTGAGAACGGAAAAGGCCACTTCAGAATTTAAAATAAGTAGTTAGTTTAATAATTAAGTCATCAGGTCTAGGGTTTTAAAGAAGGCGCGGTCCACAAAACGAAGGCTCTGTTTGTTCTGTGTGGGACCAAAAACCAAGGCCACAACAGGAGCTGAGAACGGAAAAGGCCACTTCAGAATTTAAAATAAGTAGTTAGTTTAATAATTAAGTCATCAGGTCTAGGGTTTTAAAGAAGGCGCGGTCCACAAAACGAAGGCTCTGTTTGTTCTGTGTGGGACCAAAAACCAAGGCCACAACAGGAGCTGAGAACGGAAAAGGCCACTTCAGAATTTAAAATAAGTAGTTTAATAATTAAGTCATCAGGTCTAGGGTTTTAAAGAAGGCGCGGTCCACAAAACGAAGGCTCTGTTTGTTCTGTGTGGGACCAAAAACCAAGGCCACAACAGGAGCTGAGAACGGAAAAGGCCACTTCAGAATTTAAAATAAGTAGTTAGTTTAATAATTAAGTCATCAGGTCTAGGGTTTTAAAGAAGGCGCGGTCCACAAAACGAAGGCTCTGTTTGTTCTGTGTGGGACCAAAAACCAAGGCCACAACAGGAGCTGAGAACGGAAAAGGCCACTTCAGAATTTAAAATAAGTAGTTAGTTTAATAATTAAGTCATCAGGTCTAGGGTTTTAAAGAAGGCGCGGTCCACAAAACGAAGGCTCTGTTTGTTCTGTGTGGGACCAAAAACCAAGGCCACAACAGGAGCTGAGAACGGAAAAGGCCACTTCAGAATTTAAAATAAGTAGTTAGTTTAATAATTAAGTCATCAGGTCTAGGGTTTTAAAACGTTTAGAAGGTGGACGCGGCCAACACCAGGAGGCCATTTTTCCCGCCCCAAAGGCCAACGGAGCTGATTATGTTCTGAGAAAGAACGGGTAAAAAGGCCATTTAGGTTTAGACTGTAAATTAGGTAAGTTTAATTAAGTTTTAGTCATCAGGTCTAGGTTTTAAAACGTTAGAAGGTGGACGCGGCCCACTAAGGCCATTTTTCCCGCCCCAAGGCCAACGGAGCTGAGTATGAAAAAGAAGGCCATTTAGGTTTAGAATTTAAAATAGGTAGTTTAATTAAGTTTTAGTCGTCAGGTCTAGGTTTTAAAACGTTAGAAGGTGGACGCGGCCCACTAAGGTCATTTTTCCCGCCCCAAGGCCAACGGAGCTGAGTATGAAAAAAGGCCATTTAGGTTTAGAATTTAAAATAGGTAGTTTAATTAAGCCATCAGGTCTAGGTTTTAATTTAGCGGGATTATAAGACGACGGCGGAGATGTATTTGTGCGGGCAACAGAGGGGGTTTGCTTTCGCATATAGCTAGCTTTAGAATTTAAAATAGGTGCTCCCATGGGGTCGCCTTCACGCGGCGGGAGTGTTTCCACAGAGCACCCCTTTACTTCACTTCTTTTGTCTTATTTCAGCCTTACCAGTCCTTTCACCTATAGCGTAAAGAGACGGAATGAGAGAGAGAGACGGAATGGGAGAGAGAGACGGAATGAGAGAGAGAGAGAGAGAGAGAGAGAGAGTCCAGGCCGAGAGTGAGTCTGGAACACATAACAAAGAAAAAGAGAGTACCAAAAAAAGAGAAACTTTTCGAACCTCTACGACAGTAACGAGTTGTATAGTGAGATTGTATCATGTAACAGCCAAGTGGTCAGTAGGTAAAGCTATTTAGGTTCCAAGGGTTCAAGTCAGTGATAATGTAAGCAGAAACGAGACATTAATACCAAAGTGTGTCTAACGGTCAATTGATTGTCTTAGAAGACCCGTCAAAGTTTGTTTAAGATAAGGAGTTAAGAGGAACGAACTGGTTTATTATGAGCGTAAGTTAGCACATGTTTGACTATTAGCAAGTTCGCAGTTGTCTATGGTAAAATTAGAACAAAATGGAAATAATCACCGGATGTTGAATAGCCAAGTAGAAAAGACGGGTTAGAAAACCGAAAGTCACAGGACGGAAGAATAGGCCTATAATAAGGAAAGACGGAGAAAGATATATAAAGGATGATTAAATTGATCGCTCTGTCTGCCCTGATTACCTGAAGAAGTATAAGACGTCAGTCCAACCTGTGCCTAAATTAGCTACGGTGTATGACGACAATGTGAATATATTTTGTTGTGATTATTCTCAAAGTAACTTCTTAAATTGTTTTCCGAATTGTGTGTGGTATATGAAGCTCCTTTCTCCTCTAAAGGTTTTGTGGAATGTTATTTTCTCTCTAGTCTAAACCTGTGTGATGTCGGTACTGTCAGTTATGTGTGTGTACTTTCGGTTCGCGTGTGTTCGTTGTATACGCCCACCGTGGTGGATCGCCAAGACTGGCACACTCAGTCCTATAGCAACCCACGCGACAACTAAACATACCACACCACAACGACATCACCACTCCTACCAACTCGTGCACCATACATTCACACACTAACTCAACCGCACAGCGGAACAGCCATGACAATCAACAATACGCACCACAATACGCGAAACGTATCAGCACCCCCCCCCCAAAAAAAAAATAAAAATAAAAAACCACCCCGTGCGATACATACATTAACACACACAGACACACGCAACGGTGGCGCGGCAATATGTGTCTATTTTGTGCACTATGTTTTATGTTCGTTTAAAACAATAAAAAAACCTTTGTCATATCAACTACTATTTGAGTTATATCATTGTACGGATGTGATGTGTGAGGCGGGTGTGTGGCAGTGAGAGTTTGCTTTTATCTTGTGTTTTCTTATCGTCTTGTAAAGTGTTGTGTGACTATATCATTTGTAAATCCAAGCATCCCCAAAACATTCAACCACAATAATAATGCTTGTAATACATCAACACATTAAAACAATAAAATAAAAAGAAAGTTACTCTCATCCAGAGAGAGAGAGAGACACACTTACACACACACTTACACACACACTTACACACACACTTACACACACACTTACACACACAGCTTTTTTTAAATATTTATTTCAAAGATGTACTTTTTTACCCGAAATTCATGCCCATATTTTTTTAGGACACACACACAATTCTAAAAAACAACAACAACAACAACAACAACAACAACAACAACAACAACAACATTCGTTTCTCTTTCTTCTCTCTGGTTGGGGGAGCACTCTCACCGGCGGCCTGCTTTCTTCTTTTCATAGAAATGACGATAACAAACTTTCACACAATCAAAAGTGTTCACATGAAAAAAAAAATGTCCACATCACAAAACATCCGTGATATTGAGGTAATACAGCGGGAGTCACTTAGTGACCAGGGTTGTTGTTTTTGCGGAAGTTTGTGTGTCTACCGTCCAATAGCTGTTTTTTCTGGCTTTGTTGGTTTTTTCCCTCTCTTGATTTGTTTTTTAAGGACCCGTCAGATTTGACTGTAACAAAGATGAGACATTAATTTTATTTAAAGACTCTGTTATAGCCCAAGTAGAAAACTCTTTGCTCTATGCTCCTGTTATATTTTCAGTATCCCTACACTGCCTGAGATCGAATTTGGCCATGTGGAAACCCCCACACGGCTTCCTCCATGTAGACTACAATGATGTTTTAAGCGGGGAAAGGTCCTTTCGAACTAAGACATGACGGGGTTTATAGCGTGACTTTTTATGTCTAGAAGAAAATCTTCTACCAAAAATACGTTTTTAAAATTTGAGTCCTTAGCGGACTATGAACAGCAACACAAACAGATTCTCCATTCTTTCTCTACCCCGAGTGATCCAAGGGAAGTAACCTCCTCCTCCTCCTCCTCGGGCTGTTACATTGTCTTAGATGTATAAGTAGTGGTCAAGCTGTTACATTGTCTTAGATGTATAAGTAGTGGTCAAGCTGTTACATTGTCTTAGATGTATAAGTAGTGGTGAAGCTGTTACATTGTCTTAGATGTATAAGTAGTGGTCAAGCTGTTACATTGTCTTAGATGTATAAGTAGTGGTCAAGCTCTTACATTGTCTTAGATGTATAAGTAGTGGTCAAGCTGTTACATTGTCTTAGATGTATAAGTAGTGGTCAAGCTGTTACATTGTCTTAGATGTATAAGTAGTGGTCAAGGGGGGGCAACCACAGACACGTTCTCATAACGGTGATTATGAACAGCAACACAAACAGATTCTCCATTCTTTCTCTACCCCGAGTGATCCAAGGGAAGTAACCTCCTCCTCGGGCTGTTACATTGTCTTAGATGTATAAGTACTGGTCAAGGGGGGGCAACCACAGACACGTTCTCTAATAACGGTGATGCTGTATCAACGGTCCTCTCTCTGCATGTGTGTGTGTGTGTGTGTGAGTGTGTGAGTGTGTGTGTGTTATAAAAAAACCCGTTAATTATCAATTCCCCGTACAGTCAGCTAGCTAACTTAGAACGACTCAAAATGCGATTAATGGGAAGTAATTCATCATAAATGGTTATGTAGAAATGTTTAGTTATTACTTCCCTTAACGTTACTATGTATACGTGTCCGGGCCGTGTGTACAGTGAGTGTGTGTGTGTATGTGTGTGTGTTTGTTCGTGTGTGTGTATGTGTGTGTGTTTGTTCGTGTGTGTGTGTGTTGTGTGTGTGTGTGTGTGTGTGTATCAAATATTGATCTTAGAAATGGTACATCGAAGATCATACATAACAAACACGTCATGTGCTACGCATGTGCTCACGCACGCAAACACACACATACACACACACACACGCATACAAACACACTTACACACAAATACATACAAGTCTTGTTATTGGTTTTTTTCTTTTATTTATTGACACGCCATTAAAATGCACAACAAATACACATCTATAGATAGCTCAGGTGGTAGAGCACTGGACTTGTGATCGAAAGGTTCGACACTCAACCTTTCAACCACTTCATAATATCGCTTCATAGGGTTTGTTGAAGTCATACTGCACAGATGACGGAAGAACGAGGCGGTGACGACGAAGACTGAAGGTACCGGAGCGCACACTGGCTTTAAATATACGGTCTTGTAAATCTGGCACGCACTTCATTCACGATTCGACGCACACAAGCCCCATTCTATCCTTGGCGGATGATGACTTTATTCAGTTATTCTGCAGAAAAAACAAAATGCTGGAGAAAAACTGTCTTTTCTGCAGCATTTCTGGATAATCTTCACCACCAACCCTTGACTTGAAGTAAAGTCGATTATAATTGGCCGTTTTTAGCCGGGCGGTCGAGGCTTTCTCCTCCTCGTTTGAGTTAGCAGAATTTTGCTGCGTGGGTGATTCTTTATTTGGTGTTTTAACGTCGTTTTCAACCACGAAGGTTATATCACGACGAGGGAAAGGGGGGGAGATGGGATAGAGCCACTTGTTAAGTGTTTCTTGTTCACAAAAGCACTAATCAAAAAATTGCTCCAGGGGCTTGCAACGTAGTACAATATATGACCTCACTGGGAGAATGTAAGTTTCCAGTACAAAGGACTAAACATTTCTTACATACTCGGCTTGACTAAAATCTTTACAAACATTGACTATATTCTATACAAGAACCACTAAACAAGGGTAAAAGGAGAAACATAATCCGTTAGTCGCCTCTTACGACATGCGGGGGGCAGAGAAATAAGGATGTGGAAAAGAAGACTTTTGGTAAATGAAATAAAGGTGATGGATCCAGTCAGATAGAAATAAGACAACAAGAAAAGAATTGGAAATCTGCAGGGAATAGTAGGGAGAGTTTTCTTGGAAGGAAATATAGGTGAAAGGACTGGTAAGGCAGAAATAAGACAAAAGAAGAGAAGTAAAGGGGTGGGGTAGCTCTGTGGAAACACTCCCGCCGCGTGAAGGCGACCCCATGGGAGCATGCGTGGGTGATTGATCGTTTGTAAAAGCAGGGACGCTTCGAATGTGGCTTGCCGTATTATTGGCGAGAAATCCCTCTAGGAATCCTATCGCTTTACTGGCTAAAGCTTGACATCTCTCTTCTTCGGTTTCGTTTTGCTTTAAGGGTGGTAAACGATGAAACATCGTCCCGCTCTCATATTGTATGACATTGCGCAGTTCCATCGCGTTTTGTATACTAGCGGTAGAAACAATTGCGGGATACACAATATGGCTGGTGTCTTTCAACACTCTGGTGGCTGTGACAGTTTTTGATAAACTCGTGTTGTGTCTTTCTATAAATACTCTGCGAATCGCACTGTTGAAAATCTTCCATAATTGACATTGTAAGCAATTCATTTTCCTTCGTCATCTGTAAACCAGAACCTGACAGAAGTCACAACACTTCGGTAGTGCGAACATTTTCCGAGTGACTACCGAGTGATTAAAAAAGTACAAACCCGTTTTTGGAGAAGTCCCGTTTTTCTGATAACAGGTTTTCTGAGAGATCACACTCTACGGGAATCAGACTGTTTAGAGCAAACAAGTTGACGCTTTTTTGCTTCAAGCTGACACACGCCCGCTTCTTCTTTGTTGTTGTTGTTGTCGTTGTTGTTGTTGTTGTTGTTGTTGTTGTTGTTGTTGTTGTAGCATGAATGAGAGTCTAAGTGAGGCAAGAGCAACCTGACAAAGTTCCACGCTGACAAAAAGGACACTAGATACACATCCTTCCCTTCACACACACATACACAATTTTGATATATAGTTTTAATTAAACAATAACCAATACTAAGTCAGGCAATGAGGTAGATTTCTCCCGCCGGGCGAATTCTTCCTCATCACCCAAACCACCTCGAAAAGTAACGGCCGATTTTACCTCTACAGATTTCAAAACCCATCCAAAAGCGCCCTTTAGGTCGTCTTCATACACCTGGTACCGTTCTCCAACAAATATATTGACGCCCCCTGGGACATCTGGCGTTAGAGATGCCTTGGTTATCTTTGGGGATAGATCCATCACTTCCCGCACGGCCACGAGTGCCAGTTCGGGTGGTACGCACACGAAGGTTTTCCTTTTGCCTCCCGGCCGTATATCAAACCGTTTTCTGGGCCCGGACGTAGCCACTCCAGGAGATACCCCAGCAAAACGCGCCAGCTCCATGTTTTTTGATTGCACACGATCCATAATAATTGTAGCAGTTCTATTTATGAAGAGGCTATCGTCTAAGTGACAAAATGAAGGTCTTACCTTGGCTAATATAGGGGGCTCGATATCACGTGACTACAACAGACCCCGGGCTGATTCTACAGACCTTGGACTGATACTACAGACTCCGCTCAAATACTACAGACTCCGCTCTAGTACTCCTCTGCTGCTAATAGTACTCCCGCTTGCTACGGTCTGCCGCGACCCCACGGTTAATCGCTGGGATGCAGTTCCCTGTCAGGTTTGTAAAGCTAATGGTATGGAATCTTTTTCAACCTTCTCGGTCAGGTTTAACTCAACCGTGACTTTGCCCGAAGTAGCCACAGAGATTGCCGTTGTGATGATGAGGTAGATTTCTTCCGCCGGAGGAATTCTTCCCCATCCACCCAAACCACCTCTAAAAAGCAACGGCCGCGAAGCTTATCTCACTGGTGCAGACCTCGGGGGCTGATACTACATACCTTTTGGACCTGATAACAGGTTTTCCTCCTGAGAGATCACACTCTATACGGGAATCAGACTGTTTAGAGCAAAACAAGTTGACGCTTTTTACTTCAAGCTGACACACGCACGCTTCTTCTTTGTTGTTGCTGTTGTTGTTGTAGCATGAATGAGAGTCTAAGTGAAGCAAGAGCAACCTGACAAAGTTCCACGCTGACAAAAAGGACACTAGATACACATCCATACCGTCACACACACACACACACACACACACATAACTTTGCCCGAAATAGCCACAGAAGTTGCCGTTGAATGATGAGGTAGATTTCTCCCGCCGGGTGAATTCTTCCTCATCCACCCAAACCACCTCTAACGGCCGCGAAGTTTATCTCACTAGTGCAGACCTCGGGGGCTGATACTACATACCTTTTGGACCTGATAACAGGTTTTCCTCCTGAGAGATCACACTCTATACGGGAATCAGACTGTTTAGAGCAAAACAAGTTGACGCTTTTTACTTCAAGCTGACACACGCACGCTTCTTCTTTGTTGTTGCTGTTGTTGTTGTAGCATGAATGAGAGTCTAAGTGAAGCAAGAGCAACCTGACAAAGTTCCACGCTGACAAAAAGGACACTAGATACACATCCATACCGTCACACACACACACACACACACACACATAACTTTGCCCGAAATAGCCACAGAAGTTGCCGTTGAATGATGAGGTAGATTTCTTCCGCCGGGTGAATTCTTCCTCATCCACCCAAACCACCTCTAACGGCCGCGAAGTTTATCTCACTAGTGCAGACCTCGGGGGCTGATACTACATACTTTTTGGACCAATCGTTACACGGGATCTGCTGTAGTCCGTGATAGCGAGCCCTATAGTCGTTCGTGCCGTCCTACGCAATTAACTCATTCATGCTTCATCTTTTCCTCCGTTCTCGCTATCAATTCGTTGTCTTTTACGCGGAGGACATGACGTGTCATCATCATCAACAACAATAGAATTATTGACACGTTTTTTTTCTCAAGTATTTCAATCAGATCTACTACAGTAAATATTTGAAAACCCTGAAGCAATACGAACAACTCATCCATGAAAATCTCACCATACTCTTCCGCTTCTCGATTGCTTGGATACAACAGAGGTTGAAAATCGATCAATCGTTCCACTCCACGATTGGTATGGAATCTTTTTCAACCTTCTCGATCAGGTTTAACTCAACCGTGACTTTGCCCGAAGTAGCCACAGAGATTGCCGTTGTGATGATGAGGTAGATTTCTTCCGCCGGAGGAATTATTCCCCATCCACCCAAACCACCTCTAAAAAGCAACGGCCGAGTTTATCTCACTGGTGCAGACTTCGCTCTAATACTACAGACTTCGCTCTAATACTACAGACTCCGCTCTAATACTCCTCTGCTGCTAATAGTACTCCCGCTTGCTACGGTCTGCCGCGACCCCACGGTTAATCGCTAGGGATACAGCTCCCTGTCAGATTTGTAAAGCTAATGGTATGGAATCTTTTTCAACCTTCTCGGTCAGGTTTAACTCAACCGTGACTTTGCCCGAAGTAGCCACAGAGATTGCCGTTGTGATGATGAGGTAGATTTCTTCCGCCGGAGGAATTATTCCCCATCCACCCAAACCACCTCTAAAAAGCAACGGCCGAGTTTATCTCACTGGTGCAGACCTCGGACTGATACTACAGACTTCGCTCTAATACTACAGACTCCGCTCTAATACTCCTCTGCTGCTAATAGTACTCCCGCTTGCTACGGTCTGCCGCGACCCCACGGTTAATCGCCGGGATGCAGTTCCCTGTCAGGTTTGTAAAGCTAATGGTATGGAATCTTTTTCAACCTTCTCGGTCAGGTTTAACTCAACCGTGACTTTGCCCGAAGTAGCCACAGAGATTGCCGTTGTGATGATGAGGTAGATTTCTTCCGCCGGAGGAATTATTCCCCATCCACCCAAACCACCTCTAAAAAGCAACGGCCGAGTTTATCTCACTGGTGCAGACTTCGCTCTAATACTACAGACTTCGCTCTAATACTACAGACTCCGCTCTAATACTCCTCTGCTGCTAATAGTACTCCCGCTTGCTACGGTCTGCCGCGACCCCACGGTTAATCGCCGGGATGCAGTTCCCTGTCAGGTTTGTAAAGCTAATGGTATGGAATCTTTTTCAACCTTCTCGGTCAGGTTTAACTCAACCGTGACTTTGCCCGAAGTAGCCACAGAGATTGCCGTTGTGATGATGAGGTAGATTTCTCCCGCCGGGTGAATTCTTCCTCACCCACCCAAACCACCTCTAACGGCCGCGAAGCTTATCTCACTAGTGCAGACCTCGGGGGCTGATACTACATACTTTTGAACCAATCGTTACACGGGATCTGCTGTAGTCCGTGATAGCGAGCCCTATAGTCGTTCGTGCCGTCCTACGCAATTAACTCATTCATGCGTCCTCTTTTCCTCAGTTCTCGCTATCAATTCGTTGTCGGTTTTACGCGGAGGACATGACGTGTCATCATCATCAACAACAACAGAATTATTGACACGTTTTTCAAGTATTTCAATCAGATCTACTTCAGTAAATATTTGAAAACTCTGAAGCAATACGAACAACTCATCCATGAAAATCTCACCATACTCTTCCGCTTCCCGATTGTTCGGATACAACAGAGGTTGAAAATCGATCAATCGTTCCACTCCACGATTGGTATGGAATCTTTTTCCTTCTCGGTCAGGTTTAACTCAACCGTGACTTTTTGCCCGAAGTAGTAGCCACAGAGATTGCGTTGGATGATGAGGTAGGATTTTCTCGTCTGCCGAACGAATTCTTCCTCACCACCTAAACCACCTGTAAAAAGTAACGGCCGCGAAGTTTATCTCACTAGTTGCAGACCTCGGGCTGATACTACATACTTTTGAACCAATCGTTGCACGGGATCTGTTGTAGTCCGTGATAGCGAGCCCTAGATTTTAAACGACAACGCGGGTTCCATGTCTTCCCTCGAGGTGTGTGTCCACGCAAGCAAAAATGCATACGAACAGGATAGATATATATACTTCAATCAGAGCTACTATAGCTGGGTGCCCATGCTGGTGAGACAAAAAAACCAACAACAACAAAATTATGCCTTTACTTCTTGGGTATCAACCTCATCATAGCCATAGTCTTGCCACAAACTGTCGCGGTTACTGCGGATGAATGAACAGAATTTAGACTCGCGCCAGTGCTCAAAGAAGGGGTCATCGTGATGTCGCCACTGGGTCAACACAATGTTACAATACTGGCATTTGACTCTGTGTTTTTTTTTATTGGTAAAGTCCACAGATAGAAGAGACAAACCAGCTTCCGCCATTTTCTCTGGGGTTAATGTTGGATAATCTCTTTTCCACACCGTAGAAGAATCGAACGAATCAAATCTTCGCGACGCCGCTTCCAGAGATTTCATTTCGGAAGAAGCGGCGGGCATGACGTTCTTCTTCGGTGCGTTTTGGAGTATGCTTTTCACGATGAAGGTGCATTTAACATTATTGTCAATTGTGTTTTGGTCGAGTTGATCTCCCAATACACAGTGTAGAGGATCTTTTTTGTATTGCTCGTACAACAAGAAATTCACAATTCTGTGTTTCAGTTGTAGTATCGGGGAATCAGCTGTCCCCTTGTTTGCCAGCCTTTTATTTCGAATCTGGCCAAGCAAAAAATCCTCGTCATAGGCAAAAAGCTGCTCTGTCATTTTCAAACCCAAATTGCTCGTATCCAAAATCCATTGAACGAGCTCATCGTGAATGTCTACCAGATTGTACCCTAACACTTCTTCCGTGAGAACGAGAAAAGCACAGAGCAAATCTTCTTCTCCTTCCTTAGGAACTGATTTGGTGTCGATACGGGGAGTCCTCTGAAAGTGTAAGATCCAAGTCGAAAGAACTTCCAAAACGATGCGATCATCAATCCGAGGTAATACCATCCGTTCGTGACCTCGAAGTTGTTCTCCAACTTGACTGTGAGAAGATAAGTATTTTAGATCCCGGAAAGAAATAAATCTCGCCTCCCTCTCTCTGTCGAAAAACAACAAAGATGTCAGTTGACTGTTCAGATAATCTACTTTCTTTCTCTCAGCGTCTTGTAAGTTGGGTTTTTTGACCATGTCAAGCATATACTTACAATATTCTACTGTTTGTTGGGCGCTCTGGTTTTGAAGTATTCTCATCAGGATGACGGGAACCGGTGGAGTAGTATACTGGCCGGTTAAAATATTGTACGCATCCACAAAAGAGAAATACCATACGCATGCTTTACAACTTCGCGCGCAATTGCCTTTGTGCGGACAAAAGTCATGAATTGCGCTGGCAAGGTCTGGTGACTCATGTTCCCCACAACATTGTGCTAACATATACAAGCTCGATTTGATCAAGGAAATGATCCTTTTTAGATCGCAGAGTTCCTGTGAATTTGATGTGGCACAGTCGTGAGTTTGACAAAATGTGTTTCTCATAGCGTCATAAATGATAACCGCTGTAGATGATGGGCAGTCCTTATTCGCGGATTCGCCTCTGTGGTGTCTGAAAGCTTCCGTCAGGTGTTGCGGGAAAGTCGAGCATTTTAAGTTGAATAGTGACACCATTAGTTTTGAAGCCAGGGGTGTTAATAGGTCGATCGCGATCTGTTTGTTTGGTTCCACCTTTTCAATCCACCACGAACGACACAAGTTGTCAGACGGTGGGTTTTTCCACATCAAAAAAGGTTCGACACCCAACCTTTCAATCACATCATAATATCGATGCATAGGCTTCGTTGAAGTCATACTGTACAGATGACGGAAGAACGAGGCGTTTGGCGACGAAGGGTGGCGTTCAACTGAATAAGGTCCTACTACAAGCGAGACTGACACGGACCGCTGGCACACTGGCTTTAAATACGCGGTCTTGTAAATCTGGCACGCACTTCACTGATTCACGATTCGATGCACACAACCCCGATTCGGAGCACGGTGTGAATTTCTGTACCTGTAGCCGGCTTTCGAACGACGCGCCACACCCCTCAAGCTGATGTATTCTGTAGTAGTCTTATGATCTCTTGAGTTGTTGTTTACTTTCCAAACTGCTTTTCTCAAATTCGCGTTAGACTACAGGCAAACTTCCCATTTACGTCCGTGTCTCGCTTGTAGTAGGACGCTGGTCATCAGTATGGTAGCGGATGGGTAAGTCTTCTTCACTTGGTCAATGAGACGTTGCCACTGCTCTTCGAGAATCACTCTGTTCGAACACCCCTTTGTAGAAAAACTGACAACCACAAGCTCCACTTCGGGATCCGTCTTCTTCCTAAAAAGACTGCCGCACAAACTTTTGATTTTGGATTTTAATATCACATGCACATTTTCTGCCAGTGCTTGCCACATTTCAAATAGCCTTCCACCGACCATAGTCTCGTCGCCCAAAAAGATACATATGTCCGGTAGACGCCGTGATGTCACAGTCCTAATGGGCTTGCCGACAACTCCAAGTCGGTCTTTGTCTGGCCCGTCCTCGTGACAAGACGTCAAAACAGAAATATTATTCTCGGCAGCCATCATCATCGTCACCTGAGTTGAAGTAACGATAGTTTCACTCGGTAGAAGGGGAGCGGCGAGCAGCTCACCTATCGTCACCGAGGGAGAGAAATATATATATAAAGAGGATACACAAGTTCAGGCGGCTTTTATACTCTTGAGCTACCACCATGGAGACGGAAATTGGGTCGATAGTTAGAAAACTCTCAGAATGCGCTCTCGGTTCGCCCTGTTACTTTCTACCGCATACAGACCAAAAGGGTATGTTTGTGGTCGCAAATCCTTACGGTCTTCGAAAAAGAATATTACAGCAAGCAGAACAAGACGTTACAGTAAACACTAATAAACACGTCTACACGCCGATCTCTACAGACGAAATCATTCGTGGAGAATCGTCACCATTCTATATGTACGACGACGAGAGAGAGCGAAACACACACCACAGAAAAAAAGGGGAGGAGGCAGAAGAGCACCAACATGCGACGCCGCCGCTCGAAGATAAAGGGCAGTTGAGAAATATCAAAACCCAGCTCGTTCACCATGGGTTCAGCAACACGTTCAACGTTTCATCCTACGATATCAGTCGACTATTTTCGCATTCTGCTCTTGGATTAGATTCAAACTACACATGGAAAGAACTGCACGCGTCTATTTGTAAAAAAAAGAAAGAAAGTATGTGAAACTATTCTGTCGGCTGCTTTTTTAAGCGGATACAAACACCTTGACTTCACTTGGTATACACATACCCTTGCGACTCCAAGAACGAATGTTTTGGAAAGTACATCCACTCATCCTATGACGAGGAGGAGGCTAGCAACATCTGTTACTGCCTTTTACCATCCAGCTTTTATAGGATAGATTACATTACAAAATCACCGGCGCATCTTGAGATGTGGATACACTGTTGTTCGTTTAAAGTAGCCGGTTATATGACCAAAAGAGAGTCGCCAGTTCATGATTTCTTGTTGGACAAAAGAAATGCTACGTTTCATTTTAATGTAAAACTAACTTTTGAGTATATGCTGTGTCACTTGGCAAAACGATCGACGGTGTCTGGTACGAATCTGTTTACACTGCCCGTTTTTCCCAAAAGACGTTCCGGTGTCAGGTGATGGTAAGTAATTTGGAGGGACCCTTTATCCCTCGGGAAAATCTACGAGTAGATATGCCTGCTTCCTTCGTTCAGAAATGCACGCGATTTAAGCTTCTCGATCATGACTTGACAATACTCTTTACTGACCCGATTGTTCGCGAGACTATTATTCCCTATCGCACTGTCAATTGCTCTATTAATTCTATCGATCGTTTCCGAGCTAAGGTGTTCCTGATTGACAATTAACCACTGTTTAGTCTTTTCCACGAGGGTACCTTTAAGTTTCTCCGTGATGGCCAGGAGACTTATATATACGTGCCCACAGTTTCCAGCTTATCGTTAATATGATCAAACACGTCAAACGTTGAAATATAGTCAGCACGCTCTTCTGCGTTACTCACGTTCATTTCAGATTCATTATCGTAAACGTGGTGCAAGGTTTGTTGGAATAGACTTTCAATTTTTTCCCTGGCAGTCCGCTCGCTCATCAGAAGAGGAAATGAATCCGTTTTATTCTTTGGTGGAAACAATGCGACGCGATCGGTCACTTATCAGTCATCTCAAACAGAAAATCATTCTGCACAATGCGAGACACACATCATACAAAGAACAAAGAATCAAATTGTTGCGCTCCACAATGCGCTTCTGACCGGTTTACAATCAGTTTAAATTTTAAGTAAGAGGCTGCTCAAAGTGTGTGTGTGACTCCGACTCGATCATTCGAACATCAAGTTTTGTTCTCAACAGTTTAAAAGAACCGGATCCGCATTATTCGGCACTTTCTCTTTTGGGGCCGGATGAGTGTGAACTGTGTAACCTATGCTGCATCAAGAAACTTCGAATAGAATTCATACAGTTTGAAAAAGCATTAAGCAAGCACATACTTTCGCCGCTGTACGGAAAGAGAATAAACGCCCTATTTGCAGTTCTTCAAAACTATCGCGTCAACTCAGAGTTTTCGTGGATGTTTAGACAAATTGACCCAAGTATTTTCATGCGTCATTTTTTAGAAGATTCTTTATGCGCATATAACTTAACTTTGATCCGAAATCGGGCATCCGAATCGGTATACATTCCCTGCCTGACGGGCTTCGCGGCAGCCTTGCAATACCATTTGGCGGTGTCAACACTACCAGAAAAAGTCCGTGCGTGCGTTTCTCGAAATCAAAAACTCACAAACAAGATATGAAAGAAAAACTTCAAACAAGAATGAAAGGGAAAAACCCACAACATTTGAAACACATTTGAAATTAAAGAAATGAAAAAGGAGAAATCAAGAGGATCCCTTTTTCCCCGTCACTTTTATTTGTGGCGATGTCTTGCGACAGGATATAAACGTATACTTGGAGGGGGTAACTTCTCACCCAATACAACCATCAGTCATCTCAAACAAATGTTTGAAAAAGAAGAAGAAGAAGAAGACGAAGAGCAACTCTACACTCAAGAAATTTACAACAACTTTTGTTTTAGACTCGAAACGAAAAACGAGAATGGAAGGGGGAAAAACCCACAACGTTTGAAACAAAATTCAAGAAGTTGAAAAAGAAAACCAAGAGGACCCTTTTCCCGTCATTTTTTGTGTTGATGTCTTGCGACAGGATATTAATGTATATACTTGGAGGGGGTAACTTCTCACCCAATACAACCATCAGTCATCTCAAACAAAAGTTTGAAAATGGAGAAGAAGAAAAAAGATGAAGAAGAGCAACTCTACACTCAAGAAAATATGAGTGTTTGTTTTAGACTCGAAACGAAAAACGAGAATGAAAGGGGGAAAAACCCACAACGTTTGAAACAAAATTAAAGAAGTGAAAAGCAACTCTACACTCAAGAAATTATGATGTGCAACAACTTTTAGTTTTAGACTCCAAACCAAAAACTCGCAAACAAGAATGAAAGGGGGGAAAAACCCACAACGTTTGAAACAAAATTAAAGAAGTGAAAAAGGAGAAACCAAGAGGACCCTTTTCCCGTCATTTTTTGTGTCGATGTCTTGTGTCAGAGCAACTCTACACTCAAGAAATGTACAACAACTTTTGTTTTAGACTCGAAACGAAAAACGAGAATAAAAGGGGGAAAAACCCACAACGTTTGGAACAAAATTCAAGAAGTTGAAAAAGGAGAAACCAAGAGGACCCTTTTCCCGTCATTTTTTTGTGTTGATGTCTTGCGACAGGATATTAATGTATAGACTTGGAGGGGGTAACTTCTCACCCCAATACAACCATCAGTCATCTCAAACAAAAGTTTGAAAATGGAGAAGACGAAAAAGATGAAGAAGAGCAACTCTACACTCAAGAAAATATGAGTGTTTGTTTTAGACTCGAAACGAAAAAACGAGAATGAAAGGGGGGAAAAACCCACAACGTTTGAAACAAAATTAAAGAAGTGAAAAGCAACTCTACACTCAAGAAATTATGATGTGCAACTTTGTTTTAGACTCCAAACGAAAAACGAGAATGAAAGGGGGGAAAAACCCACAACGTTTGAAACAAAATTAAAGAAGTGAAAAAGGAGAAACCAAGAGGACCCTTTTCCCGTCATTTTTTGTGTTGATGTCTTGTGTCAGAGCAACTCTACACTCAAGAAATTTACAACAACTTTGTTTTAGACTCGAAACGAAAAACGAGAATAAAAGGGGGAAAAACCCACAACGTTTGGAACAAAATTCAAGAAGTTGAAAAGGAAAACCAAGAGGACCCTTTTCCCGTCATTTTTTGTGTTGATGTCTTGCGACAGGATATTAATGTATATACTTGGAGGGGGTAACTTCTCACCCCAATACAACCATCAGTCATCTCAAACAAAAGTTTGAAAATGGAGAAGAAGAAGAAAAAGATGAAGAAGAGCAACTCTACACCCAAGAAAATATGAGTGTTTGTTTTAGACTCCAAACCAAAAACGAGAATGAAAGGGGGGAAAAACCCACAACGTTTGAAACAAAATTAAAGAAGTGGAAAAGCAACTCTACACTCAAGAAATTATGATGTGTAACTTTGTTTTAGACTCGAAACGAAAAACGAGAATGGAAGTGGGGAAAACCCACAACGTTTGAAACAAAATTAAAGAAGTTGAAAAAGGAGAAACCAAGAGGACCCTTTTCCCGTCATTTTTTGTGTCGATGTCTTGTGTCAGAGCAACTCTACACTCAAGAAATGTACAACAACTTTTGTTTTAGACTCGAAACGAAAAACGAGAATGAAAGGGGGAAAAACCCACAACGTTTGGAACAAAATTCAAGAAGTTGAAAAGGAAAACCAAGAGGACCCTTTTCCCGTCATTTTTTGTGTTGATGTCTTGCGACAGGATATTAATGTATATACTTGGAGGGGGTAACTTCTCACCCAATACAACCATCAGTCATCTCAAACAAAAGTTTGAAACTGGAGAAGAAGAAAAAAGATGAAGAAGAGCAACTCTACACTCAAGAAAATCTGAGTGTTTGTTTTAGACTCCAAACCAAAAACTCGCAAACAAGAATGAAAGTGGGGAAAAACCCACAACGTTTGAAACAAAATTAAAGAAAACCAAGTCAGAGCAACTCTACACTCAAGAAAATCTGAGTGTTTGTTTTAGACTCCAAACCAAAAACTCGCAAACAAGAATGAAAGTGGGGAAAAACCCACAACGTTTGAAATTAAAGAAATGAAAAGGGAAAACCAAGAGGACCCTTTTCCCGTCATTATTTGTGTCGATGTCTTGTGTCAGAGCAACTCTACACTCAAGAAATTTACAACAACTTTTGTTTTAGAGTCCAAACTAAAAACGAGAATGAAAGGGGGGAAAACCCACAACGTTTGAAACAAAATTAAAGAAGTTGAAAAAGAAAACCAAGAGGACCCTTTACCCGTCATTATTTGTGTCGATGTCTTGTGTCAGAGCAACTCTACACTCAAGAAATTTACAACAACTTTTGTTTTAGAGTCCAAACTAAAAACGAGAATGAAAGGGGGAAAAACCCACAACGTTTGAAACAAAATTAAAGAAGTTGAAAAAGAAAACCAAGAGGACCCTTTACCCGTCATTATTTGTGTCGATGTCTTGTGTCAGAGCAACTCTACACTCAAGAAATTTACAACAACTTTTGTTTTAGACTCCAAACGAAAAACGAGAATGAAAGGGGGGAAAAACCCACAACGTTTGAAACAAAATTAAAGAAGTTGAAAAAGAAAACCAAGAGGACCCTTTACCCGTCATTATTTGTGTCGATGTCTTGTGTCAGAGCAACTCTACACTCAAGAAATTTACAACAACTTTTGTTTTAGAGTCCAAACTAAAAACGAGAATGAAAGGGGGAAAAACCCACAACGTTTGAAACAAAATTAAAGAAGTTGAAAAAGAAAACCAAGAGGACCCTTTACCCGTCATTATTTGTGTCGATGTCTTGTGTCAGAGCAACTCTACACTCAAGAAATTTACAACAACTTTTGTTTTAGAGTCCAAACGAAAAACAAGAATGAAAGTGGGAAAAACCCACAACATTTGAAACTAAATTAAAGAAGTGAAAAGGAAAACCAAGAGGACCCTTTACCCGTCATTATTTGTGTCGATGTCTTGTGTCAGAGCAACTCTACACTCAAGAAATTTACAACAACTTTTGTTTTAGAGTCCAAACTAAAAACGAGAATGAAAGGGGGAAAAACCCACAACGTTTGAAACAAAATTAAAGAAGTTGAAAAAGAAAACCAAGAGGACCCTTTACCCGTCATTATTTGTGTCGATGTCTTGTGTCAGAGCAACTCTACACTCAAGAAATTTACAACAACTTTTGTTTTAGAGTCCAAACTAAAAACGAGAATGAAAGGGGGAAAAACCCACAACGTTTGAAACAAAATTAAAGAAGTTGAAAAAGAAAACCAAGAGGACCCTTTACCCGTCATTATTTGTGTCGATGTCTTGTGTCAGAGCAACTCTACACTCAAGAAATTTACAACAACTTTTGTTTTAGAGTCCAAACTAAAAACGAGAATAAAAGGGGGAAAAACCCACAACGTTTGAAACAAAATTAAAGAAGTTGAAAAAGGAAACCAAGAGGACCCTTTTCCCGTCATTTTTTGTGTTGATGTCTTGCGACAGGATATTAATGTATATACTTGGAGGGGGTAACTTCTCACCCAATACAACCATCAGTCATCTCAAACAAAAGTTTGAAACTGGAGAAGAAGAAAAAAGATGAAGAAGAGCAACTCTACACTCAAGAAAATCTGAGTGTTTGTTTTAGACTCCAAACCAAAAACTCGCAAACAAGAATGAAAGTGGGGAAAAACCCACAACGTTTGAAACAAAATTAAAGAAAACCAAGTCAGAGCAACTCTACACTCAAGAAAATATGAGTGTTTGTTTTAGACTCCAAACCAAAAACTCGCAAACAAGAATGAAAGTGGGGAAAAACCCACAACGTTTGAAACAAATTTGAAATTAAAGAAATGAAAAGGGAAAACCAAGAGGACCCTTTTCCCGTCATTATTTGTGTCGATGTCTTGTGTCAGAGCAACTCTACACTCAAGAAATTTACAACAACTTTTGTTTTAGAGTCCAAACTAAAAACGAGAATGAAAGGGGGAAAAACCCACAACGTTTGAAACAAAATTAAAGAAGTTGAAAAAGAAAACCAAGAGGACCCTTTACCCGTCATTATTTGTGTCGATGTCTTGTGTCAGAGCAACTCTACACTCAAGAAATTTACAACAACTTTTGTTTTAGAGTCCAAACTAAAAACGAGAATGAAAGGGGGAAAAACCCACAACGTTTGAAACAAAATTAAAGAAGTTGAAAAAGAAAACCAAGAGGACCCTTTACCCGTCATTATTTGTGTCGATGTCTTGTGTCAGAGCAACTCTACACTCAAGAAATTTACAACAACTTTTGTTTTAGAGTCCAAACTAAAAACGAGAATGAAAGGGGGAAAAACCCACAACGTTTGAAACAAAATTAAAGAAGTTGAAAAAGAAAACCAAGAGGACCCTTTACCCGTCATTATTTGTGTCGATGTCTTGTGTCAGAGCAACTCTACACTCAAGAAATTTACAACAACTTTTGTTTTAGAGTCCAAACTAAAAACGAGAATGAAAGGGGGAAAAACCCACAACGTTTGAAACAAAATTAAAGAAGTTGAAAAAGAAAACCAAGAGGACCCTTTACCCGTCATTATTTGTGTCGATGTCTTGTGTCAGAGCAACTCTACACTCAAGAAATTTACAACAACTTTTGTTTTAGAGTCCAAACTAAAAACGAGAATGAAAGGGGGAAAAACCCACAACGTTTGAAACAAAATTAAAGAAGTTGAAAAAGAAAACCAAGAGGACCCTTTACCCGTCATTATTTGTGTCGATGTCTTGTGTCAGAGCAACTCTACACTCAAGAAATTTACAACAACTTTTGTTTTAGAGTCCAAACTAAAAACGAGAATGAAAGGGGGAAAAACCCACAACGTTTGAAACAAAATTAAAGAAGTGAAAAAGAAAACCAAGAGGACCCTTTTCCCGTCATTATTTGTGTTGATGTCTTGTGTCAGAGTAACTCTACACTCAAGAAATTTACAACAACTTTTGTTTTAGAGTCCAAACTAAAAACGAGAATGAAAGGGGGGAAAACCCACAACGTTTGAAACAAAATTAAAGAAGTTGAAAAAGAAAACCAAGAGGACCCTTTACCCGTCATTATTTGTGTCGATGTCTTGTGTCAGAGCAACTCTACACTCAAGAAATTTACAACAACTTTTGTTTTAGAGTCCAAACTAAAAACGAGAATGAAAGGGGGGAAAACCCACAACGTTTGAAACAAAATTAAAGAAGTTGAAAAAGAAAACCAAGAGGACCCTTTACCCGTCATTATTTGTGTCGATGTCTTGTGTCAGAGCAACTCTACACTCAAGAAATTTACAACAACTTTTGTTTTAGAGTCCAAACTAAAAACGAGAATGAAAGGGGGAAAAACCCACAACGTTTGAAACAAAATTAAAGAAGTTGAAAAAGAAAACCAAGAGGACCCTTTACCCGTCATTATTTGTGTCGATGTCTTGTGTCAGAGCAACTCTACACTCAAGAAATTTACAACAACTTTTGATTTAGACTCGAAACGAAAAACGAGAATGAAAGGGGGAAAAACCCACAACGTTTGAAACAAAATTAAAGAAGTTGAAAAAGAAAACCAAGAGGACCCTTTTCCCGTCATTTTTTGTGTCGATGTCTTGCGTCAGGATATTAATGTATATACTTGGAGGGGGTAACTTCTCACCCAATACAACCATCAGTCATCTCAAACAAAAGTTTTAAAAAGAAGAAGTCACTTCAAATAATTTCAAAACAAAAAAGTCCTTTGGTGGTGTTGGTGACTTTTTAGCATGCTGCTAAGAAAAGGTGTTGTGCCACCACGATATTGTTAGACATGTATATATACATGATTCTGACCAAAAAGGAGAAGAACTTCTTTTTATTCGGCCCGACTCGCTTCACAGAATTTCAAAACAAAGAAGTCATTTTTGGGGTGGTGTTGGTGACGTTTTTAGCACAATGCTATAAACAGTAAAGTGCTCAAAAGGAACTTCTTTTTAACTCGCTTCACAGAATTTCAAACGAAAAAAAAAAAAAAGAAGTCATTTTTGGGGTGGTGTTGGTGACGTTTTTAGCACAATGCTATAAACAGTAAAGTGCTCAAAAGGAACTTCTTTTTAACTCGCTTCACAGAATTTCAAACGAAAAAGTCATTTTTGGGTGTTGTTGGTGACGTTTTTAGCACAATGCTATAAACAGTAAAGTGCTCAAAAGGGGCTTCTTCTCTCTCTTTTTTGTGTGTCTGTTCAACCAGCCAATGAAAACGCCCGAGAGAAAGCCGACCAATCAAAACCAAGAACACAAAAAGGCCAGAGCCAATCACAGGCCGTAAAAAAACCAACCAATCACAGGCCCTCATTCATCCTGCCAACCTCAACAACATCTATAAAAAGCAGATACCTTCGGGAGCGGGTGGGGTTGACTGGTAGACGTCAGACCGACAACATCTCCGGAGTTAAAAAAACCAAGTCCCAATATAACAAGACTAATACAACAACAACAAAGAGTGGAAAAAGACAAAACAACGAACAAAAGGCAAAAACAAGTATGAAACAACGATAAAACATGGGACTTTGTGTTGCAAACGGAGGAAATGGAGCCTCGATCTAGACAATCTGTGATTCGCAGTAAAAGGAATGGAAACGTAAAAGTTGTGAGATGAAAATATGACAAAACGTTCTCAGCTAAAAGTTGTCGGATCAAGAAAAGACAACAAAGGTTTGAGCTCAAATAAAATATCGAAGGAAGTTGAGCCCTTACAATTATTTTGACAATCTGTGATCTGTGATTTGCAGTCAAAGGAATGGAAACGTAAAAGTTGTGAGATGAAAATATGACAAAACGTGTTCAGCTAAAAGTTGTCGGATGAAGAAAATGACATTGAGCCCTTACAATTATTTTCACAATCTGTGATCTGTGATTTGCAGTAAAAGGAATGGAAACGTAAAAGTTGTGAGATGAAAATATGACAAAACGTTTTCAGCTAAAAGTTGTCAGATGAAGAAAATGACATTGAGCCCTTGCAATTATTTTGACAATCTGTGATCTGTGATTCGCTGTAAAGGGAATGGAAACGTATAAGTTGACACAAAGATTTGGAGCTCAAATAAAATAACGAAGGAAGTTGAGCCCTTACAATTATTTTGACAATCTGTGATCTGTGATTCGCAGTAAAAGGAATGGAAACGTAAAAGTTGTGAGATGAAAATATGACAAAACGTTTTCAGCTAAAAGTTGTCGGATGAAGAAAATGACATTGAACCCTTACAATTATTTTGACAATCTGTGATCTGTGATTCGCTGTAAAGGGAATGGAAACGTAAAAGTTGTCGTCGGATGAAATATGACAAAAAGATTTGGAGCTCAAATAAAATAACGAAGGAACTTGAGCCATTACAATTATTTTGACAATCTGTGATCTGTGATTCGCAGTAAATAGAATGGAAACGTAAAAGTTGTTGTGAGATGAAAATATGACAAAACGTTTTCAGCTAAAAGTTGTGGGATGAAAATATGACAAAAGGTTTCCAGCTAAAAGTTGTCGGATGAAACAATGACAAAAAGGTTTTGAGCTAATAAGACAATCTGTGATTCGCAGTAAAAGGAATGGAAACGTAAAAGTTGTTGTGAGATGAAAATATGACAAAACGTTTTCAGCTAAAAGTTGTCGGATGAAGAAAATGACAAAAGGCTTTTGAGCTCAAGTAAAATAACGAAGGACAGTTGGGCCCTTACAATTATTTAGACAATCTGTGATTCATATTAAAAGAAAAAGGAATGGAAACGAAAAAAAGTTGAGTCTCACTGCCCGCCCTTTTACCTTTACCGTTTTGAGGACAACCTCCGTCTACAATACACAAAACACTCCAACGAGGAACGGCATTTTCTTATAAATATGATGTTGCCGTCAAAGTACTCCACACATAAAAACGGATAGGCAATGTCGCAGGTCACGATAATGTAATTTCCGGGATGAACGAGAAGACACTTTCCATCATACGCAAATATTTGATCGGCTTTTACGATGTGAACATTTTCAAAAAATGCGTACTTTTCTACTGTTAATTTAATGACCAGTAATAGAAACTGTCGAAATCGGTAGGAAAGGTCGTCGGAAGAATGTAGCGCCTTAAATATTCGCTTCCTCTTAATATATTCAAAATATGGTGACAACAGAACACCGAATGCTTCATCTTCAATTATGGATAAAGCCTTATCATCCAAAGTACGATCAGCTAGTATATTATACTGCTGAATTAAATCGAATTCTGTAGGAGGTTCAATGTCGTCATTGTCGGGCCATTTACTGGTGTCCATAGTAAAGCGTCGACTCCTGAGTGCAATGTGTAGCAAGAACAAGTGTTCCCAAACGACGTAACTACACGTCACGGGAGCAAGCGCACGCAAAAGCTCTGCCGACAACTTTTGAACAGTGTCATCGATTCGTTTTAGACTGCGAGTACACTTTCCGAAAATAAAATAACCGCCGCTGCGTTTCCACGTCCTTCGTTAACTTCATTTCGTCATCCCCCGCACCAACGTATTGCGTGTTGAATTCTTCCATCGTTCGCTCGCAAACGATTACTTTCGTAAACTGACAGAGAATGTGTACGTAATCGTTCATTTTCAGACCGTACAAACCGTTAAAAAGATATTCGTTTACAAAGCCTCCTTCATTTTGAAATCGATCCAAGAAAAATGGCACGTGATGTTCATGTTGTATTCTCTCCCTAAACTGTTCAGCGCAAGATATTTCCGTCTCCATCGCCTCCGTGTATGTCTGATGTACCTCTCCTATGTTTTGTTGT
>NW_027128369.1:0-11872 GCF_037325665.1 Littorina saxatilis
ACCTACCTTTTGGGCTGAAAGTGTTGCACGAAACGTCTATCATAATAGAATGGTGCCTACTCCACACAACAAGAGTGTATAAACATTCTGCAAAGTTGGGTTTGAATGAAACAAGTCAGATATCACCCTAGACGTAAAGCGTCATGAGAGCGCAAAGAAACAATGTGACGTAACGTGTTGTGCATAATAAATGTCACAGCAACTGGTTGTGTTTTATTTATTTTAAATTTATTTGATTTAATCGTTTCTTTTTGCAGTGTTGACACCCCACACACACACACACACACACACACGCGCCGATTTTGGAACATAAATGCTTTAATTGTTTAATTTTAAGCTAAGCTACAAATACAAGGTATAACTCCGAGAAGTATATCTTTTCATACACACACATGATGACACCAAGAAACTCAAACACAGAGCATATAACCAGCATACTGCACAACTGTCTCTCCTGGAATAGGAATGCTTTGTTTTTTCCAGTTCAAGCCCAGGCATACATCATACAAAATGAGAAGCATCTCTCTCTCTCCTGCATGCGCACGCATTACAGACCTGTAACCCACCAGTCAGCTTTAACAGCAGATCTGGACAGTCTGGCCTTTACATGGGATAAAGGCAACCTTCAGCGTGAACACAATCTTAAATTCAATGACCTGTCAACTTACTGTGCGAGCGGACTTTCTTGCAGAATTAGTTTCGTAATCGGCGCCTGCTACAACAATTCCAGAAATAACTCTGTCGAGTTTGCTTGGGTTGTTGAAGAGTTGCTTTTCTTGGAAACACTGAGGCAAACAATCTCACGAGACAGTATTGGCCATTCCAAAAAAAAGCGACTCTTGCACAACCGCTAAAACCTTGACAGAGTTACTTCAATTGACTCAGCAAAAAAGTTCCCACACTTCACCGACTTTTACCATGCAACTGACTTTTGTTTAGTGTCCAAGTGAAAGCATGATCTTATTCTATGGAACAGCCTGGACAGATCTGTGGCGGTGAGCATGATGTATAATGTACACGGGAAGGACGGTACCTCTAATCACATACACACATACAACAGTAATAAAAAAAAATTACCAAAAAAAAAAAAAAAAAAAAAATATTCAGTCTACAGCACTACTGTATCTTCTGCCACCTGCAAAACCCTCACGGGTTCAGCATCTCTCGAAGACCTTGTACAGATCCGGAAGGTTGGCAAGCTGCAACACGCTGGTATCTTCTGACGCAGACTTGGGAGGCATGAGCAGCGAACGGAAAGCAGGGTAGATAACGTGCTCCACAGCCCATTGCCACTTATCTCCCTTTTCCTGTTTGGCCTCACCTTGGCTGCTCCCCTCTCCCTGACCTTGACCTTGCTGAGTGTCCTTGGCCGTGACCTCGGCGTACAGGTTCTTTTTGACGGCGTAGAAGTCGCTGAGTTCCTTGGCAAACGTTTTGAAGCATTCCTTCTCAGAGTCCCATGTCACCTGCCGCAAAATTAAAAACATGTTAATGCCGCAAGTGCAGGATTTAATGCGACTCTTTCTTTTCTCATTATACTTACATCAAGGTCCCTTACTGCAGTCTCACTTTCACCCCGATAAAATCTTCATTTCACGCGTTATTATGCAACTGCCCTTTTCCTTCCCAAACAAACCCTGAATGTACCTATAATGATAAAGAAATGTCTTACACTGCGATGCAAACTTACCAGAAACGATATAAACACATATTCTCTTTCTACTCTACTATGTATGTAACATACGATACCCTAAATATAATAAATAAATAAATAAAGTCAGGAAGGCAGACACAGATAGAACCTATTAGAGCACACAAATGTACAAGCAACAGACAGACAAGAAGACTGAGAGACAAATACCTCCGTCGCCAGCCGCAGAATGAACATAGGAAGCCCGGCCAAGGGTGGGATATATTTGTCCAGCAGCATTGGTAGTGTCAGCAAGTTTCCCTCCTGGTCAGGGAACAAATAAGAGGATGCTAACATGAGTTCATGAAAACTAAACAACGAAGTGACTGTGGTAAGATGAACAAAGTTAAAAAACAAAGGAATACTGTACTCACCAATACAAGAACGAGACAAAACGGTACGAATTTTCGCTTATGGAAGCTTCATCAGGAAAAACAAGAACACAAAAGACAACAAAAAGCAGACGCAACACGGAACGAACAAGGTTTGAAAGAAGTTCTTTCAAACCTTGTTCGTTCCGTGTTGCGTCTGCTTTTTGTTGTCTTTTGTGTTCTTGTTTTTCCTGATGAAGCTTCCATAAGCGAAAATTCGTACCGTCTTGTCTCGTTCTTGTATTGGTGAGTACAGGTTTTTAACTAAGTTCATGAAACGAACATAACATCCAACAGTTTTATTCCCCTCTGACTCATCTCCTTTCGCTCAAAGAAGACTAACAAACAGCCTACTAATTTGTAGGAAAGACTTGAATTTATAAATCGCTAATCGTCGACAAGTTAATCACTTCTTGTTCAGCCCTACTAGGTAAGCGGAGCAAGTAATTCACAGAGTCCAACTGAGTTCCATATAAAGATAAAATGAACAGAACCTTTTATTCCCACAATCTGCAACACAGTCTGTTTACCACACGCCGCCAAATGCAGTAATGAACCAATTTTAAGCCGGCGCGGCGCAGCCAACCCACAACGGCACCCACTCCCGCTCACCCAGCCCGGCCCAACTCACCGTATCAACCTGCATAGCGAAGTAGTCCGATAGCATATCCACATGAGTCATAAGAAAGTCGGTGACGTATTTGGCCAGTTCCTCCTTGGGACCGTCAGCCGGTGTCCATCCACTGTCCTCACTGTCCAGGGCTAGCATCGCCAGGTCATACACTGGCGCCGGCTCCTGTGCACAATGTACTCATTACGTCACAAAAGGGGGCAGATCATCCAAAGAAAGTAATGACGTCATAAATGCCATAACTGTGCACATGAATTAAGTTAATTTACGAAAGGGACGGATAGTGTGTAAAGGGCGGAAACACGTCATTAAAACGTGACATCCGGTGCATATTTTTTTTTCGAATTGTGACATGATCATTTCATTTGCTCGGGAATGTTATTTCGTCACAAGACGCCAACTTGTTCATGGAAGAATTTGACTGGCTGCATTACTACTGAGCGATAGAACTTGTCAGAACAGATCTGAACAGTCGTGTGTTTAAGATGTTAGCAAAAGATACGATCCCTGAGCATGTTGACTTATTACATCGAAACGAATCTCATCAATTCTGTCACAATGTGAATTGATGACTTCACAAAATCTTGCCACGCACATTTGACTGGATCGTGTCGCCAGAACATTCTGCATTCTTGTTCAAAACAACTAATCATTCTGCAGCTGGCAGCCTTTACAATGTCTTCTACAAAAACATGCAGAAACAATAGAATCCCTTCAAGAACAAAAAAAAAACCACAAACAAACAAATAACAAAACAATCAAACTACAGTGGAACTCCCCTTTTAAGACTCATCCCCCCCTTTTAAGACCCTGTTTTCTCAGACTTTTTGTTCATAACCACTGTAAAATTACCCCCATTTTTAGACTTCCTCCTTTTTAAGACCTGATTTTCTCAGATTTTTGGAGGTCTTAAAAGGGGGGTTCCACGGCAACAAACAAAAACTCACAGATAATCTCAGGACGCCGAAGTTTCCAAAGTCGTACATGATCAGCTGGTAGAACAGATGCTTGCTGAAAATACAGAATAAGTATTGAGTGCCTGATACATGCTAACTACATTTACTTTAACTTATGAAACTTACAAGTAATGGAGAGAAAAGCAAACTGAGACTAACTTTTCTGTATTTTCAAAACAAAAGCGCGTGCTTCAATCTGCTGAAATGGCAACAGAGGAGATTTAAGTCACACTGCCATGTAATTCCTCTTTTGAGATAATCAAGTATTATTGTATTGTATTGTATTGTATTGTATTGTATTGTATTGTATTGTAAGTCGTGAACTCTTGACTATACCAGTAAGGTTACTGAAATTCGTATTCATTATCCAAAGACACTTTCACCAAGAGGACAATACTTTAGTCCTAACAAACCTGAACTTGCAGAGCCTGTGTAGATATCTAAAATATCTGTCAACATTGTTGACTTCGAGTATGCTCACCTGAGACGGTGTGTGTTGACCAGGTAGAGCTTGGTCTGGTGCTGAACCAGTGCCAGTTCTTCGGACACACAGCCTACGAACGTGTGATCCTGAAACAACTCTCGCAGCCCTGGCGTTCACACGCACGCAAACATACGCGCACGCACGCACACACGCGCACACACACACACACACACACACACACACACACACACACGCACGCACGCACGCACGCACATACACACACACAACGGCACACACACACACACACTTCGTGTAAAAAAAAAAGGAAAACCTGCCAGATCACCAAAACTGACATGTTAAAACAAGAAATACCTGTGTCTGGTAAAACAAATCTATTCAGTTTTAAGTGCAGCAGATGTGCTGCAAAGTCATCATCCACCACGAACTCAGCAATGGCATGTCTGTAAGCCTTAGGTCAAAAGAAACGAAAGAAGGGAAAGAACTTCACCATAAAACGAAAGCACAGAAAGGCAACATTCACTGCTCAGTAAGCTCCCTTCCCTCAAAGTAACTTTTCAACTTAAGAGCCGCAAACATTCACAAAAACGAGGTACATGCAGGGAGAGTGTGTCAGAGAAAAGTGGATGTACTCTAAAACCTTATTCTTCCAGGTTTCCAACTTTATTACTCAAGGATGGAGATTAAAGGCTGACGCCTAGTCTTACAATCTCTCCCTGCTCAAACTAAGACATAATGATGGAGACAATAAAAAAGACAGTTGTAAACCGACACGAAAAAAAGAAAAAAAACGAGAAAAGGTTATACATTATACATGTCAACGCTAATCATACAGTATTGCAAACCACTACATTACCTATACGAATATCTAATGAATTATAAAACATTGAACATGACATGTCAATATAATGCATATGGGAAAAGAAAATTCGACACCACTCACACACACACACACACACACACACACACACACACACACACACACACACACGCATACACCATGCCACACATACATGCATACACACACGTACGCACACAATCCAACAGAGAGAGAGAGAGAGAGAGAGAGAGAGAGAGAGAGAGAGAGAGAGAGAGAGAGAGAGAGAGAGAGAGAGAGAGAGAGAGAGAGAGAGAGAGAGCACACAAATAACACAAAACTCAGCTGTACAATGTTGTTGTGGCTTCCAAGACGATTATACGCCCAAAGCCACTCAGATGTCACCGTAGCTCAAATGTCACTAATGTTAATGTCAAGAGTGTCGACCATTAACAATGAACTTTATCACACAATAATTGTTGCCAATTTGCAACATAGCACTCTTATAAACTCTGCAGGGCCCATAGATAAGACTATCCTGTTTAAACACTAATATTAACCTGTTTTTGCTACAAAATAACAATAACACAAAGTCTCCAAACTTTTCTTCTTTGAGCCAGTACTTATAGCAACGACGCCGTAAACCGAGGATTTCCGGCGTTTTAAAGGTGCAAATGTGAACATTCTGGAAATGACATTGGTAACATTTTAATGCTTAAAAAAGTGTTCGAAATATGTTTATCGTACAAAAATAGTTATACAAAAGTTTAAAGCCTGGATTCAAAATTTCAAAGATATGCTTTTTTGGGAATATAACTAGCGCCATCATTTTACAATATACTCCCAAGGGAAAATGTCATGAGAAAGGAATGACAGACCTGTATGAGCGTTGTTCTCAATGTCTTGCCGAAGGGAAAGAATACTGCTCAACTTGATCTCACGTCTGTGTGTCGCCGACTTAGCGCTGCCCCCTGGATGCTCCTTTCCGACACTGATAACAGTAGCACCAACAAACAAACAAAAATCAACAACAACAAAAATCAATGGAGTTGTCGTTATCAAATAAAGGGAAGTAACCATTATAAACTAAGACTATAAGTGAGAGCAATGCGGAATTCGGGCACCTGAGAGAATAATAAGCATTGCATTGAACAAGGCACTTGTCGTTTGTTATACTGAATCAAAACTCACCCACGACATTCTCCCTGTCTGTCCTTCTCAGCAAAGTTGTAGGTACGTACGGACACAAGTGCATTTCACACATTCAATCTATAGATGTGTCTGCTTATCTGTGGCAATAATTATAGCTGTTAATTGTTCCAAAAAGCAAAACACACATCGTCTGCTGTTCGGCTTGAAAAAAGTATCAGGCAGCAGCAAAACCTAATACTATCTACAACTAACTGTTTGACATCTACAGAAAAAAACACCATTCACAACCTCCAAAGGGGCGGGGATGTAGCTCAGTCGGTAGCGCGCTGGATTTGTATCCAGTTGGCCGCTGTCAGCGTGAGTTCGTCCCCACGTTCGGCGAGAGATTTATTTCTCAGAGTCAACTTTGTGTGCAGACTCTCCTCGGTGTCCGAACACCCCCGTGTGTACACGCAAGCACAAGACCAAGTGCGCACGAAAAAGATCCTGTAATCCACTGTGTGAATGGTGCTATACTGAATGAAAGAGTGTGACATGAAGTTCTTGTACATCATTGTAAAGAGTGTGAATGACGTTTTAGTTTAGATGTCAAGCGCTTAGAGCAAGCCTTTTTAACGAAAGTTTTTGATTTAGCGCTATATAAATGTTCTTATTATTAAACACGAAAATAACCAGCATGCTTCCTCCGAAAGCGGCGAATGGCTGCCTAAATGGCGGGTAAAAACGGTCATACACGTAAAGCCGTGGGAGTTTCAGCCCATGAACGAACAAACAAACAAAATGAGCAATACAGTGCACATTTTGTTATTGATATTAACTTGATCAAAGTATGACTCGAACCAAAAAACGCCCACAATATAGGGACACTTTTGGCTGGTTCCAAGGGGGTCCTTGCATCACAGCTACCTCAGAAAAGCTGTACAAAAACAAAGGCTGACCTTGAGGGGTGACCTCACCAAAGAAAACTGTGAAAAGATCGACAATAAAAGCCTTGGAGTATGCAAGGCTATTCAGGGGACAGAACTCACACACAAAAATAATAGTTACCATTCATAGCTAACGTGTACATGCCAGATCTCAAAAATGCCCCTGGTTTATCTCCCCTTCCATTTAAGGCAGCTAGGAATCCTACTTTGTTTGCTACAACTGTGTGTCCCTTATTTCCAGGCAACACACCAAATTTCAGTTCAATGAATCAATCGGCCGATAAACACCAGAGATCTAAGTGTGGATAGAAGGACAAACTAACACACAGACGGAGTGAATCCTATACACCCCCATTTACAGCCGTGTAAGAAAAGGCAGCAGTTTCAACGCACCTGCACATTCCCCAAACGTAAAGCCAGTCAGGTTCCTGAGATGTTCCTGGTTGTTGACAGCCAGCTGATGGAGATCCTGTGCAGTGCACTGTGGGTAATCCGCGGTGGTAAGCATGGCCGCCGCAACCAGATCCTCGTAAATCCTGAGTGCACCGACAAAGATGATTAAATTACCATCACTAAAAGATGTGGCTCAGAGTTGCAAAACAAAGTAGCATACAAGAAATGCGCGCATGTTCACGTTTTACAGCTTAAATTCTCTTGTGCTGAAAAAAAGAATAACTATGCAAGTTATATTTCTCAGGTAAGAATGTGGCTATGTCAATCCTAAAAAAACCAAAAAAAACATTCATTGTCACACACAAAACAGATGCACAGATATACACACAGATTTAAAGAAGCCAATTTGCTTCCATGAACACATGAACGTCTTTGTTATTTAGTTTTACGAGACCAAGAAATCGAAAATTTTATTGTAAATTTTCATTTAATAAATATACCTACCCGAATCACATGTAGCAGTTGACTCAGTCTAAAGTGCTAGGTCTGAAAAGGCTACCCGTCTAAGGGGAGCAACCCCAACTAAAAAAGTGTAAACGTAGCTATGGTAATGACGACGCACCCAGGGAGTTACCTCCCCTCCTGCGTACTACGTCACTACTGCTACTGACCACGTGACCCCTATCATTCGACTCGAAGAATAAAATCTCCCAATCATAAGCGGGGTAGGTGGGAGGGACTACGATATGTGATTCGGGTAGGTATATTTATTAAATGAAAATTTACAATAAAATTTTCGATTAAATTACATATTCCTACTCCGAATCACATGTAGCAGATTGAAACAACAAGGCGGTGGGAAAGAAAAAGTTCAAACTCACTCTCAAATCCTTGTCAAGAGCTGACCTCCTGCCACCATGGCAGGCAAAGCTCTAGATCCATCCTGGCGAAGAGCCGAGATGTCACGCAGGTAAAAATTCATGAAGACATCCTCGGAACGCCAGTATGCGGTGTGGAGCACCTCCTCCAGTCTTCTTGATCGTAACACGGCCAAGGAGGAGGCCCAAGCTCGCGTCTCGTGAGCCCGAGCTGATTCCAGAGGAAGGACAGGCTGTGTCCCCCCTTCATTGCGGCGGCTCCACTCGTAAGCATGCTTAATGAGCGCCGACACCCACCGGGCCAGAGTCGTCTTAGTAATATCCTTATGTCTCTCCGTATTGAGAGAAATAAACAAAAGCTTTTGAGCTGCGGATCTAAGAGACTGAGCACGGGCAAGGTAGATGCGAAGGGCTCTAACAGGGCAATTTACTAAGTCTGGATCATTCGGAGCCAGAATAGTGGACAAAGGCCTGACATGAACCAAAGGAGAAGCTCGCTCGGGAGCCTGGTTTTTCGCAAGAAACTCAGGTCGAAACCGCAAAGTAACGGACCCATCTGATTCAAAGGAAATGTCTTCCGAATTACCGGAAAGAGCGTGGATCTCACTGCCCCTTCGTGCCGATGCTAGCAGCAAAAGGAAAAGGGACTTGCGTGTAAGATTCGCAAAACTGGCATCTCTGAGAGGTTCAAAATCCGCTGAACGCAGAAACTCCATGACCAATAAGAGATCCCACTTAGGAACGGGCGTACGAGACTTGACGTCAGCAAGGGAAGCGCCCTTGATGACTCCAGCGATCACGCCACTAACATCTATAGAGCGACCTATCTGGCGTAGGGTCGCCGAGATGGCCGATCTTCTTACTTTCAACGAGGCAGCAGAAGCTCCCTGAGAGGACATGAAAGCAAGATGGTTCGCCACATGCATCGTGCGGGGCGCCGTAGCATCCAGCCGATGCTCGTGACACCAGGTAACCCAGGCCCTCCAATGTGACTCATAAACGGACGAGGTAGATGCTCTGTGCGAGCGTCCTACCAGGTCCATGGTCAGATCTGATGCCCCTTTGCGCCTCAGAGAAGACCGCACAACCTCCACGCGTGAAGATTCAGCATCTGAGGCTCTGCGTGGAGGCTGCCGGTGTGAGGCTGTACCAGTTCTCCTCGCGTGAGAGCGAGAGGAATGGGAGGGCCCTGGGCGAGTCTCAGCAGGTCCGGGAACCACGGCTGAGACGGCCAAAGAGGAGCGATCAGCAGGAGGGACGGGCCCTCCTGCTCCGCCTTCCTGAGAACTCGTGTGAGTAACTGGAATGGCGGGAACGCGTAAGCCTCCAGGCCTGACCAGGAAATGTCCATCGCGTTCGTCTCCCACGCCTCGGGATCCGGGAATGGTGAGACGAACACTGGTAGTCTCTTCGAGAACCTGGTGGCAAAAAGGTCCACCTGAGGTTTCTGCACAAGAGACCAGAGACGATCCAGCGCTCCGTGAGTGATGGTCCACTCTGTTTGAAGCACTCTGTCGGAGCGGCTGAGCGCGTCCGCCAGAGTGTTCAAGCTTCCGGGAAGGTACCTGGCCGAAAGCCTGATTTGATGCTCTGAACACCAAATCAGGATCTCGCAGGCCCTGACCGAAAGCGACGGAGACCGCGACCCTCCCTGCTTGTTGATGTAAGCTGCCACTGTCGTGTTGTCTGTAAACAGACGAACATGCTTGGCCTGAAGGGAGGGCCGGAACTTGTCCAGAGCTAGAGCCACGGCTTCTAGCTCCAGCAAGTTGATGTGCTGCATCCTCTGATCTGCCGACCACAGACCTGACGCAGTCAGCTGGTCTGTGTGAGCCCCCCACCCCATCAAGGACGCGTCCGTGAACAGGTCCAAATCTGGGGCAGGAAGGGCTATCGGCACGCCCCTGCACACCCACTCCGTGTCCAGCCACGGAAGGGTAGCGGATTGGAACCATCCCTGGAGAGGGATGAGGGCATTCCAATCCACCGTGGGAGAGTCCACGAACGGCTTCAGCGCCAGCTGAAAGGGACGTTTGTGGACCCTCCCCAAGGGGACCAGGAGAGCCATGGACTCCATCTGCCCTAAGATGGAGGCCAAAGTCCGCAGGGAGGCCCTCGGGAGAGGCAAAGTGGAGCGTATGCACGCCTGGAGCTTGTCCACCCTCTTCTGAGAGGGCTGAACAGTCCAAGCCACCGTGTCGAAAGACATTCCCAAGTAGGTGAACGTCTGACACGGTGTCAGCTCCGACTTTGATCGGTTGATCGAGAAGCCAAACAAGTTGGCCTCCCGAAGAACCGATTGGGTATCCTGCTCGCACCCCGCCTGACTCTGACTCAGGATGAGCCAATCGTCCAGGTAGGCACGTAGCCGGACACCTCGCGACCTCACCAGCGCGCAGACCTGTCTCACGACCATGGTGAAGACCCAAGGGGCGAGAGACAGGCCAAAAGGAAGGGCGCGAAACTGGTAAACCTGACTTGCCCACCGGAAACGAAGCCATTTCCGGTCGGCTGGATGCATAAGAATATGGAAGTATGCATCCGTCAGGTCGATGGAAGTCGCCCAATCTCCCGGGCGGAGAGAGTCCCTGACCGACGCTGGCGTCTCCATCTTGAACCTTATCTCCCTCAAAAAGGTATTGAGGAACGACAGGTCCAAGACAGGACGCCATGCCCCTGAGGCTTTGGGGACGGCGAAAAGCCGTCCGTAAAACCCAGGGGAACTGTGGTCGAGGACTTTCTCCACTGCGCCCTTCTGCACCAGGGAGTCTATTTCCGACCGAAGGACAGAAATGGCTTCCTGCGAGGAGGGAGGCCTGAACGCCGGCGGACGCCTGACCAGAGGTGCCTTGCCATCTTTCCAGAGAAGACGGAAGCCCGACCTCACGACCCCCACGATCCATTGACTCTGTACAGACACGAGCCAGTGGGAAAGTGCCCGGGAAGGGCCCCCCGCCATCACCAGAGTGGAGGGCGGGGTGGGGGGGAGATCGGGAGCACTTCATTGGGGGTGAGGCTTGCTTCCAGAGCCGCCTCTCCCCCTGCCGGAAGACGGTCGTCTTCTCGAGCCCCGAGAAGAGGAACGTCCCCGACCCTTGTCTGCCGGTTTGGGAGGGCCAGCAACCTTAGCCTGCTTCGGCTGAGAAGGCTGAGACTGCTTGGACTGCTTAAGGCTGTGCAGGGAAAAGTCAGAGAACTGCTGGTCCCTGTTAGCCTGAATTTCCTGTCTTCGGGCATCAAAAACGAGATGCCCAAAGAGGGAACCCTCCAAGACCGGTGAGGCACGCAAAGTGTCCTTGGTCGCCTGATCCGAAAACTGAGAGTGTGACAGGAAGAGATCCCGACGACACATAACAGAGTGCGCATAGTGCACAGCAGAAAGTCTCATCTGTTCTTCATTGACCCTCGCAAGAGCGGCCAACAAAGTGGAGACGTCATCCGCATCCTGATCCTCGCTGAGAGAGAACGGATTCAGCGAATCAGTGAGGGCACGAGAGAGGGCCCGAATGAGGTCTCAGCAATGGAGGCAAGCTCCAGCTGCTGACGCCCTGCCTCTTCAGAAGCAATCAGCGTGTTCTCAGAAAAGAGCACACCGTCATCCTTCTTGATAGGCTTG